>NW_027099557.1:0-30370 GCF_031753505.1 Anomalospiza imberbis | reverse complement strand
AGAGGCGGCCGGCCACTCAGGGACAAAGGCCCCTGCAGGGAGACATGAGCAATTTTTTCTAGGAAAGAAATATGGTCCGCCCAGATTCCTGATGTCAGCAGGTAGGGTTCCCTTGGGACTGTCAGGGAAGCACAGCTTTGAGGTGGGGGGCACATTAGTTCTGGGAAATATCTTTGATCATTTGGATTTTTTGGAAGGGTCCGGCCACTCAGGGACAAAGTCCCTGCAGGAAAACACCGGGCCATTTTCGCTGGGAAGGAAAAGTGTCCAGCCCAGGATCCTGCTGTCACTTTGAAGGGTTCCCTTGGGACTGTCAGGGTAGCACAGGTTAGAGGTGGGGGCCGGTTGGGTCTGGGACATATCCTTAATTGTTTGGATTTTTTGGAGGCATCCGGCTACTCAGGGCCCCAGGTCCTTGGAGACAAACACCGGCCGTATTCCCTGTTAAGGAAAAGTTGCCAGCCCTGGTTGCTGATGTCAGTTTGTAGGGTTCCCTTGGGACTGTCAGGGCAGCACAGGTTTGAGGTGGGGGTAGGTTGGGTCTGGGACATATCTTTAATCGTTTGGATTTTTTGGAGGCGGCCGGCCACTCTGGGACCCAGGCTCCTGAAGACCAACACCGGCCCTTTTCCCTTTGAACGAAAAGTTGCTAGACCAGGTTGCTGATGTCAGTTCGTAGAGTTCTCTTGAGACTGTCGGGGCAGCACAAATTTGAGGTGGGGGCCGATTGGGTCTGGGACATATCCTTAATTGTTTGGATTTTTTGGAGGCGTCCGGCTACTCAGGGACAAAGGCCCTTGGAGACAAACACCGGCCCTATTCCCTGTTAAGGAAAAGTTGCCAGCCCTTGTTGCTGATGTCAGTTTGTAGGGTTCCCTTGGGACTGTCAGGGCAGCACAGGTTTGAGGTGGGGGCAGGTTGGGTCTGGGACATATCCTTCATCGTTTGGACTTTTTGGAGGCGGCCGGCCACTCAAGGCCAAAGGCTCCTCAAGAAAAAGACCGCTCCTTTTCCCTGTAAGGAAAAGTTGCTGGTCCAGGTTGCTGATGTCTGCATGTAGAGTTCCCGTTGGACTGTCAAGGCAGCAGAGGTTTGAGGTGGGGGCAGGTTATGTCTGGGAAATATCTTTAGTCATTTGGATTTTTTGGAGGCGTCCGGCCACTCAGGGAGAAAGGCCCCTGCAGGAAACCACCGGCCCTTTTCCCTGTTTAGGAAAAGTGTCCAGCCCAGGTTCCTGCTGTCACTTTGTAGGTTTTCCTAGGGACTGTCGGGGCAGCACAAATTTGAGGTGGGGGCAGGTTGGGTCTGGAAAATATCTTTAATCATTTGGATTTTTTGGAGGCGGCCGGCCACTCAAGGCCAAAGGCCCTTGAAAACAAAAACCGGCCCTTTTCCCTCTGAAGGAAAAGTTGCCAGCCCTGGTTGCTGATGTCAGTTTGTAGGGTTCCCTTGGGACTGTCAGGGAAGCACAGGCTTTGAGGTGGGGGCAGGTTGGGTCTGGGAAATATCTTTAATCGTTTGGATTTTTGGAGGCGTCCGGCCAGTCAAGGCCAAAGGCCCCTTCAGACAAACACTGGCCATTTTTTCTTGGAAAGATATAAGGTCAGCCCTGGTTCCTGCTGTAAGTTTGAAGGGTTCCCTTGGGACTGTCAGGGAAGCACAGGTTTTGAGGTTGGGGCAGGTTGGGTCTGGGACATATCATTAATCGTTTGGATTTTTGGAGGCGGCCGGCCACTCCAGGCCACAGGCCCCGAGAGACAAACACCAGCCCTTTTCCCTTTGAAGGAAAAGTTGCCAGCCCAGGTTCCTCATGTCAGTTTATAGCGTTCTCTTGGGACTGTCAGGGCAGCAAATGTAAGAGGTGGGGTAATTTTGGGTCTGGGACCTATCCTTCATCGTTTGGATTTTTTGGAGGCGGCCGGCCACTCAAGGCCAAAGGCTCATGGAGAAAAAGACAACCCATTTTCCCTGTGAAGGAAAAGTTTCCAGGGCAGGTTCCTCTTGTCAGTTTTTAGAGTTCCCTTGGGACTGTCAGGGCAGCACAAGTTTGTGGTGGGGGCAGGTTAGGTCTGGGACATATCTTTAATCGTTTGGATTTTTTGGAGGCGGCCGGCCACTCAAGGCCAAAGGTCCTTGGAGACAAACACCGGCCCTATTCCCTGTGAAGGAAAAGTTGCCAGCCCTGGTTGCTGATGTCAGCAGGTAGGGTTCCCTTTGGACTGTCAGGGCAGCACAAATTTGAGGTGGGGGCAGGTTAGGTCTGGGAAATATCTTTAATCGTTTGGATTTTTTGGAGGCGGCCGGCCACTCAAGGCCACAGGCTCCTCGAGAAAAAGACCGCTCCTTTTCCCTGTAAGGAAAAGTTGCTGGTCCAGGTTGCTGATGTCTGCATGTAGAGTTCCCTTGGGACTGTCAAGGCAGCAGAGGTTTGAGGTGGGGGCAGGTTATGTCTGGGAAATATCTTTAGTCATTTGGATTTTTTGGAGGCGTCCGGCCACTCAGGGAGAAAGGCCCCTGCAGGAAACCACCGGCCCTTTTCCCTGTTTAGGAAAAGTGTCCAGCCCAGGTTCCTGCTGTCACTTTGTAGGTTTTCCTCGGGACTGTCGGGGCAGCACAAATTTGAGGTGGGGGCAGGTTGGGTCTGGGAAATATCTTTAATCATTTGGATTTTTTGGAGGCGTCCGGCCACTCAAGGCCAAAGGCCCTTGGAGACAAACACCGGCCCTTTTCCCTGTGAAGGAAAAGTTGCCAGCCCTGGTTGCTGATGTCAGTTTGTAGGGTTCCCTTGGGACTGTCAGGGAAGCACAGGTTTGAGGTGGGGGCAGGTTGGGTCTGGGAAATATCTTTAATCGTTTGGATTTTTGGAGGCGTCCGGCCAGTCAAGGCCAAAGGCCCCTTCAGACAAACACTGTCCGTTTTTTCTTGGAAAGATATAAGGTCAGCCCTGGTTCCTGCTGTCAGTTTGTAGGGTTCCCTTGGGACTGTCAGGGAAGCACAGGTTTTGAGGTGGGGGCAGGTTGGGTCTGGGACATATCCTTAATCATTTGGATTTTTGGAGGCGGCCGGCCACTCAGGGCCACAGGCCCCGAGAGACAAACACCGGCCTTTTCCCTGTGAAGGAAAAGTTGCCAGCCCAGGTTCCACATGTCAGTTTATAGCGTTCTCTTGGGACTGTCAGGGCAGCACAAGTTTGTGGTGGGGGCAGATTTGGTCTGGGACATATCTTTAATCGTTTGGATTTTTTGGAGGCGGCCGGCCACTCAGGGACAAAGGCCCCTGCAGGAAGACATGAGCAATTTTTTCTAGGAAAGAAATATGGTCCGCCCAGATTCCTGATGTCAGCAGGTAGGGTTCCCTTGGGACTGTCAGGGAAGCACAGCTTTGAGGTGGGGGCACATTAGTTCTGGGAAATATCTTTGATCATTTGGATTTTTTGGAAGGGTCCGGCCACTCAGGGACAAAGTCCCTGCAGGAAAACACCGGCCATTTTCGCTGGGAAGGAAAAGTGTCCAGCCCAGGATCCTGCTGTCACTTTGAAGGGTTCCCTTGGGACTGTCAGGGTAGCACAGGTTAGCGGTGGGGGGCCGGTTGGGTCTGGGACATATCCTTAATTGTTTGGATTTTTTGGAGGCATCCGGCTACTCAGGGCCCCAGGTCCTTGGAGACAAACACCGGCCGTATTCCCTGTTAAGGAAAAGTTGCCAGCCCTGGTTGCTGATGTCAGTTTGTAGGGTTCCCTTGGGACTGTCAGGGCAGCACAGGTTTGAGGTGGGGGTAGGTTGGGTCTGGGACATATCTTTAATCGTTTGGATTTTTTGGAGGCGGCCGGCCACTCTGGGACCCAGGCTCCTGAAGACCAACACCGGCCCTTTTCCCTTTGAACGAAAAGTTGCTAGACCAGGTTGCTGATGTCAGTTCGTAGAGTTCTCTTGAGACTGTCGGGGCAGCACAAATTTGAGGTGGGGGCAGGTTGGGTCTGGGACATATCTTTAATCGTTTGGAGATTTTGGAGGCGGCGGCCACTCTGGGACAAAGGTTCCTGAAGACAAACACCGGCCCTTTTCCCTGTGACGGAAAAGTTGCCAGCCTAGGTTCCTCTTGTCAGTTTATAGGGTTCCTTTGGAACTGTCAGGGCAGCACAAGTTTCTGGTGGGGGCAGATTAAGTCTAGGACATATCATTAATCGTTTGGATTTTTTGGAGGCATCCGGGTACTCAGGGACAAAGGCCCTTGGAGACAAACACCGGCCCTTTTCCCTGTGAAGGAAAAGTTGCCAGCCGTTGTTGCTGATGTCAGTTTGTAGGGTTCCCTTGGGACTGTCAGGGCAGCACAGGTTTGAGGTGGGGGCAGGTTGGGTCTGGGACATATCCTTCATCGTTTGGATTTTTTGGAGGCGGCCGGCCACTCAAGGCCAAAGGCTCCTCAAGAAAAAGACCGCTCCTTTTCCCTGTAAGGAAACTTTTCCCTGTAAGGAAAAGTTGCTGGTCCAGGTTGCTGATGTCTGCATGTAGAGTTCCCGTTGGACTGTCAAGGCAGCAGAGGTTTGAGGTGGGGGCAGGTTATGTCTGGGAAATATCTTTAGTCATTTGATTTTTTGGAGGCGTCCGGCCACTCAGGGAGAAAGGCCCCTGCAGGAAACCACCGGCCCTTTTCCCTGTTTAGGAAAAGTGTCCAGCCCAGGTTCCTGCTGTCACTTTGTAGGTTTTCCTAGGACTGTCGGGGCAGCACAAATTTGAGGTGGGGGCAGGTTGGGTCTGGGAAATATCTTTAATCATTTGGATTTTTGGAGGCGGCCGGCCACTCAAGGCCAAAGGCCCTTGAAAACAAAAACCGGCCCTTTTCCCTCTGAAGGAAAAGTTGCCAGCCCTGGTTGCTGATGTCAGTTTGTAGGGTTCCCTTGGGACTGTCAGGGAAGCACAGGCTTTGAGGTGGGGGCAGGTTGGGTCTGGGATATATCTTTAATCGTTTGGATTTTTGGAGGCGTCCGGCCAGTCAAGGCCAAAGGCCCCTTCAGACAAACACTGGCCATTTTTTCTTGGAAAGATATAGGTCAGCCCTGGTTCCTGTTGTAAGTTTGAAGGGTTCCCTTGGGACTGTCAGGGAGCACAGGTTTTGAGGTTGGGCAGGTTGGGTCTGGGACATATCATTAATCGTTTGGATTTTGGAGGCGGCCGGGCCACTCCAGGCCACAGGCCCCGAGAGACAAACACCAGCCCTTTTCCCTTTGAAGGAAAAGTTGCCAGCCCAGGTTCCTCATGTCAGTTTATAGCGTTCTCTTGGGACTGTCAGGGCAGCAAATGTAAGAGGTGGGGTAATTTGGGTCTGGGACCTATCCTTCATCGTTTGGATTTTTTGGAGGCGGCCGGCCACTCAAGGCCAAAGGCTCATGAGAAAAAGACAACCCATTTTCCCTGTGAAGGAAAAGTTTCCAGGGCAGGTTCCTCTTGTCAGTTTTTAGAGTTCCTTGGGACTGTCAGGGCAGCACAAGTTTGTGGTGGGGGCAGGTTAGGTCTGGGACATATCTTTAATCGTTTGGATTTTTGGAGGCGGCCGGCCACTCAAGGCCAAAGGTCCTTGGAGACAAACACCGGCCGTATTCCCTGTTAAGGAAAAGTTGCCAGCCCCTGGTTGCTGATGTCAGCAGGTAGGGTTCCCTTTGGACTGTCAGGGCAGCACAAATTTGAGGTGGGGGCAGGTTAGGTCTGGGAAATATCTTTAATCGTTTGGATTTTTTGGAGGCGGCCGGCACTCAAGGCCACAGGCTCCTCGAGAAAAAGACCGCTCCTTTTCCCTGTAAGGAAAAGTTGCTGGTCCAGGTTGCTGATGTCTGCATGTAGAGTTCCCTTGGGACTGTCAAGGCAGCAGAGGTTTGAGGTGGGGGCAGGTTGGGTCTGGGAAATATCTTTAGTCATTTGGATTTTTGGAGGCGTCCGGCCAGTCAAGGCCAAAGGCCCCTTCAGACAAACACTGTCCGTTTTTTCTTGGAAAGATATAAGGTCAGCCCTGGTTCCTGCTGTCAGTTTGTAGGGTTCCTTGGGACTGTCAGGGAAGCACAGGTTTTGAGGTGGGGGCAGGTTGGGTCTGGGACATATCCTTAATCATTTGGATTTTTGGAGGCGGCCGGCCACTCAGGGCCACAGGCCCCGAGAGATAAACACCGGCCCTTTTCCCTGTGAAGGAAAAGTTGCCAGCCCAGGTTCCTCATGTCAGTTTATAGCGTTCTCTTGGGACTGTCAGGGCAGCACAAGTTTGTGGTGGGGGCAGATTTGGTCTGGGACATATCTTTAATCGTTTGGATTTTTTGGAGGCGGCCGGCCACTCAAGGCCAAAGGTCCTTGGAGACAAAAACACCGGCCGTATTCCCTGTGAAGGAAAAGTTGCCAGCCCTGGTTGCTGATGTCAGTTTGTAGGGTTCCCTTGGGACTGTCAGGGCAGCACAGGTTTGAGGTGGGGGTAGGTTGGGTCTGGGACATATCTTTAATCGTTTGGTTTTTGGAGGCGGCCAGCCACTCAAGGCCACAGGCTCCTCAAGAAAAGGGCCGGTCCGTGTGACTGTAAGGAAAAGTTGGCGGTCCAGGTTGCTGATGTCTGCAGGTAGAGTTCCCTTGGGACTGTCAAGGTAGCACAGTTTTGAGGTGGGGGCAGGTTAGGTCTGGGAAATATCTTTAATCGTTTGGATTTTTTGGAGGCGGCCGGCCACTCAAAGCCACAGGCTCCTCGAGAAAAAGACCGCTCCTTTTCCCTTTAAAGAAAAGTTGCCGGTCCAAGTTGCTGATGTCTGCATGTAGAGTTCCCGTTGGACTGTCAAGGCAGCACAGGTTTGAGGTGGGGGCAGGTTGGGTCTGGGACATATCTTTAATCATGTGGATTTTTTGGAGGCGTCCAGCCAGTCAAGGCCAAAGGCCCCTTCAGACAAACACTGTCCGTTTTTTCTTGGAAAGATATAAGGTCAGCCCTGGTTCCTGCTGTCAGTTTGTAGGGTTCCCTTGGGACTGTCAGGGAAGCACAGGTTTTGAGGTTGGGGCAGTTGGGTCTGGGACATATCCTTAATCATTTGGATTTTTGGAGGCGGCCTCCAGGCCACAGGCCCCGAGAGACAAACACCAGCCCTTTTCCCTTTGAAGGAAAAGTTGCCAGCCCAGGTTCCTCATGTCAGTTTATAGCGTTCTCTTGGGACTGTCAGGGCAGCACATGTAAGAGGTGGGGGAATGTTGGGTCTGGGACCTATCCTTCATCGTTTGGATTTTTTGGAGGCGGCCGGCCACTCAAGGCCAAAGGCTCATGGAGAAAAAGACAACCCATTTTCCCCTGTGAAGGAAAAGTTTCCAGGGCAGGATCCTCTTGTCAGTTTTTAGAGTTCCCTTGGGACTGTCACGGAAGCACAGGTTTGAGGTGGGGGCCGGTTGGGTCTGGGACATATCCTTAATTGTTTGGATTTTTTGGAGGCGTCCGGCTACTCAGGGACAAAGGCCCTTGGAGACAAACACCGGCCGTATTCCCTGTTAAGGAAAAGTTGCCAGCCCTGGTTGCTGATGTCAGTTTGTAGGGCTCCCTTGGGACTGTCAGGGCAGCACAGGTTTGAGGTGGGGGCAGGTTGGGTCTGGGACATATCTTTAATCGTTTGGATATTTTGGAGGCGGCCAGCCACTCTGGGACCCAGGCTCCTGAAGGCAAACACCGGCCCTTTTCACTTTGAACGAAAAGTTGCCAGCCCAGGTTGCTGATGTCAGTTAGTAGAGTTCTCTTGAGACTGTCGGGGCAGCACAAATTTGAGGTGCGGGGCAGGTTGGGTCTGGGACATATCTTTAATCGTTTGGTTTTTTGGAGGCGGCCGGCCACTCAAGGCCACAGGCTCCTCAAGAAAAGGACCGGTCCTTGTCCTTGTAAGGAAAAGTTGCCGGTCCAGGTTGCTGATGTCTGCAGGTAGAGTTCCCTTGGGACTGTCAAGGTAGCACAGTTTTGAGGTGGGGGCAGTTAGGTCTGGGAAATATCTTTAATCGTTTGGATTTTTTGGAGGCGTCCCGCCACTCAGGGACATAGTCCCCTCCAGTAAAACACCGGCCCGTTTTCCCCCGGAAGGAAAAGTGTCCAGCCCAGCATCCTGCTGTCACTTTGTAGGGTTCCCTTGGGGCTGTCAGGGTAGCACAGGTTAGAGGTGGGGGCCGGTTGGGTCTGGACATATCCTTAATTGTTTGGATTTCTTTGAGGCGTCGGCTACTCAGGGACACAGGCCCTTGGAGACAAACACCGGCCGTATTCCCTGTGAAGGAAAAGTTGCCAGTCCTGGTTGCTGATGTCAGTTTGTAGGGTTCCCTTGGGACTGTCAGGGCAGCACAGGTTTGAAGTGGGGGCAGGTTGGGTCTGGGACATATCTTTAATCGTTTGGATATTTTGGAGGCGGCCGGCCAACCTGGGACCCCGGCTCCTGAAGACAAACACCGGCCCTTTTCCCTTTGAACGAAAAGTTGCCAGACCAGCTTCCTGATGTCAGTCAGTAGAGTTCTCATGAGACTGTCGGGGCAGACCAAATTTGAGGTGGGGGCAGGTTGGGTCTGGGACATATCCTTCATCGTTTGGATTTTTGGAGGCGGCCGGCCACTCAAGGCCAAAGGCTCCTCAAGAAAAAGACCACCCATTTTCCCTGTGAAGGAAAAGTTGCCAAGGCAGGTTCCTGATGTCAGTTTTAGGGTTCCCTTGGGACTGTCAAGGCAGCACAAATTTGAGGTGGGGGCAGGTTAGGTCTGGGAAATATCTTTAATCGTTTGGATTTTTTGGAGGCGGCCGGCCACTCAAGGCCACAGGCTCCTCGAGAAAAAGACCGCTCCTTTTCCCTGTAAGGAAAAGTTGCTGGTCCAGGTTGCTGATGTCTGCATGTAGAGTTCCCGTTGGACTGTCAAGGCAGCAGAGGTTTGAGGTGGGGGCAGGTTATGTCTGGGAAATATCTTTAGTCATTTGGATTTTTTGGAGGCGTCCGGCCACTCAGGGAGAAAGGCCCCTGCAGGAAACCACCGGCCCTTTTCCCTGTTAAGGAAAAGTGTCCCAGCCCAGGTTCCTGCTGTCACTTTGTAGGTTTTCCTAGGGACTGTCGGGGCAGCACAAATTTGAGGTGGGGGCAGGTTTGTTCTGGGAAATATCTTTAATCATTTGGATTTTTTGGAGGCGGCCGGCCACTCAAGGCCAAAGGCCCTTGGAGACAAACACCGGCCCTTTTCCCTGTGAAGGAAAAGTTGCCAGCCCTGGTTGCTGATGTCAGTTTGTAGGGTTCCCTTGGGACTGTCAGGGAAGCACAGGCTTTGAGGTGGTGGCAGGTTGGGTCTGGGAAATATCTTTAATCGTTTGGATTTTTGGAGGTGTCCGGCCAGTCAAGGCCAAAGGCCCCTTCAGACAAACACTGGCCATTTTTTCTTGGAAAGATATAAGGTCAGCCCTGGTTCCTGCTGTAAGTTTGAAGGGTTTCCCTTGGGACTGTCAGGGAAGCACAGGTTTTGAGGTTGGGGCAGGTTGGGTCTGGGACATATATTAATCGTTTGGATTTTTGGAGGCGGCCGGCCACTCCAGGCCACAGGCCCCGAGAGACAAACACCAGCCCTTTTCCCTTTGAAGGAAAAGTTGCCAGCCCAGGTTCCTCAGTGTCAGTTTATAGCGTTCTCTTGGGACTGTCAGGGCAGCACATGTAAGAGGTGGGGGAATGTTGGGTCTGGGACCTATCCTTCATCGTTTGGATTTTTTGGAGGCGGCCGGCCACTCAAGGCAAAGGTCCTTGGAGACAAACACCGGCCGTATTCCCTGTGAAGGAAAAGTTGCCAGCCCTGGTTGCTGATGTCAGTTTGTAGGGTTCCCTTGGGACTGTCAGGGCAGCACAGGTTTGAGGTGGGGGCAGGTTAGGTCTGGGAAATATCTTTTAATCGTTTGGATTTTTTGGAGGCGGCCGCCACTCAAAGCCACAGGCTCCTCGAGAAAAAGACCGCTCCTTTTCCCTTTAAGGAAAAGTTGCCGGTCCAGGTCGCTGATGTCTGCATGTAGAGTTCCCGTTGGACTGTCAAGGCAGCACAGGTTTGAGGTGGGGGCCGGTTGGGTCTGGGACATATCTTTAATCATGTGGATTTTTTGGAGGCGTCCGGTCACTCAAGGCCAAAGGTCCTTGGAGACAAACACCGGCCGTATTCCCTGTTAAGGAAAAGTTGCCAGACCTGGTTGCTGATGTCAGGTTTGTAGGGTTCCCTTGGGACTGTCAGGGAAGCACAGGTTTGAGGTGGGGGCAGGTTGGGTCTGGGAAATATCTTTAATCGTTTGGATTTTTGGAGGCGTCCGTCCAGTCAAGGCCAAAGGCCCCTTCAGACAAACACTGGCCATTTTTTCTTGGAAAGATATAAGGTCAGCCCTGGTTCCTGATGTCACTTTGTCGGGTTCCCTTGGGACTGTCAGGGAAGCACAGGTTTTGAGGTTGGGGCAGGTTGGGTCTGGGACATATCATTAATCGTTTGGATTTTTGGAGGCGGCCGGCCACTCCAGGCCACAGGCCCCGAGAGACAAACACCAGCCCTTTTCCCTTTGAAGGAAAAGTTGCCAGCCCAGGTTCCTCATGTCAGTTTATAGCGTTCTCTTGGGACTGTCAGGGCAGCACATGTAAGAGGTGGGGGAATGTTGGTCTGGGACCTATCCTTCATCGTTTGGATTTTTTGGAGGCGGCCGGCCACTCAAGGCCAAAGGCTCATGGAGAAAAAGACAACCCATTTTCCCTGTGAAGGAAAAGTTTCCAGGGCAGGTTCCTCTTGTCAGTTTTTAGAGTTCCCTTGGGACTGTCAGGGCAGCACAAGTTTGTGGTGGGGGCAGGTTAGGTCTGGGACATATCTTTAATCGTTTGGATTTTTTGGAGGCGGCCGGCCACTCAAGGCCAAAGGCCCTTGGAGACAAACACCGGCCCTATTCCCTGTTAAGGAAAAGTTGCCAGCCCTGGTTGCTGATGTCAGTTTGTAGGGTTCCCTTTGGACTGTCAGGGCAGCACAAATTTGAGGTGGGGGCAGGTTGGGTCTGGGACATATCTTTAATCGTTTGGATTTTTTGGAGGCGGCCGGCCACTCAAGGCCACAGGCTCCTCGAGAAAAAGACCGCTCCTTTTCCCTGTAAGGAAAAGTTGCTGGTCCAGGTTGCTGATGTCTGCATGTAGAGTTCCCGTTGGACTGTCAAGGCAGCAGAGGTTTGAGGTGGGGGCAGGTTGGGTCTGGGACATATCTTTAATCGTTTGGAGATTTTGGAGGCGGCCGGCCACCCTGGGACAAAGGTTCCTGAAGACACACACCGGCCCTTTTCCCTGTGACGGAAAAGTTGCCAGCCTAGGTTCCTCTTGTCAGTTTATAGGGTTCCTTTGGGACTGTCAGGGCAGCACAAGTTTCTGGTGGGGGCAGATTAAGTCTAGGACATATCATTAATCGTTTGGATTTTTTGGAGGCATCCGGGTACTCAGGGACAAAGGCCCTTGAGACAAACACCGGCCCTATTCCCTGTTAAGGAAAAGTTGCCAGCCCTTGTTGCTGATGTCAGTTTGTAGGGTTCCCTTGGGACTGTCAGGGCAGCACAGGTTTGAGGTGGGGGTAGGTTGGGTCTGGGACATATCCTTCATCGTTTGGATTTTTTGGAGGCGGCCGGCCACTCAAGGCCAAAGGCTCCTCAAGAAAAAGACCACCCATTTTCCCTGTGAAGGAAAAGTTGCCAAGGCAGGTTCCTGATGTCAGTTTTAGGGTTCCCTTGGGACTGTCAAGGCAGCACAAATTTGAGGTGGGGGCAGGTTAGGTCTGGGAAATATCTTTAATCGTTTGGATTTTTTGGAGGCGGCCGGCCACTCAAGGCCACAGGCTCCTCGAGAAAAAGACCGCTCCTTTTCCCTGTAAGGAAAAGTTGCTGGTCCAGGTTGCTGATGTCTGCATGTAGAGTTCCCGTTGGACTGTCAAGGCAGCAGAGGTTTGAGGTGGGGGCAGGTTATGTCTGGGAAATATCTTTAGTCATTTGGATTTTTTGGAGGCGTCCGGCCACTCAGGGAGAAAGGCCCCTGCAGGAAACCACCGGCCCTTTTCCCTGTTAAGGAAAAGTGTCCAGCCCAGGTTCCTGCTGTCACTTTGTAGGTTTTCCTAGGGACTGTCGGGGCAGCACAAATTTGAGGTGGGGGCAGGTTGGGTCTGGGAAATATCTTTAATCATTTGGATTTTTTGGAGGCGGCCGGCCACTCAAGGCCAAAGGCCCTTGGAGACAAACACCGGCCCTTTTCCCTGTGAAGGAAAAGTTGCCAGCCCTGGTTGCTGATGTCAGTTTGTAGGGTTCCCTTGGGACTGTCAGGGAAGCACAGGCTTTGAGGTGGTGGCAGGTTGGGTCTGGGAAATATCTTTAATCGTTTGGATTTTTGGAGGCGTCCGGCCAGTCAAGGCCAAAGGCCCCTTCAGACAAACACTGTCCGTTTTTTCTTGGAAAGATATAAGGTCAGCCCTGGTTCCTGCTGTAAGTTTGAAGGGTTCCCTTGGGACTGTCAGGGAAGCACAGGTTTTGAGGTTGGGGCAGGTTGGGTCTGGGACATATCATTAATCGTTTGGATTTTTGGAGGCGGCCGGCCACTCCAGGCCACAGGCCCCGAGAGACAAACACCAGCCCTTTTCCCTTTGAAGGAAAAGTTGCCAGCCCAGGTTCCTCATGTCAGTTTATAGCGTTCTCTTGGGACTGTCAGGGCAGCACATGTAAGAGGTGGGGGAATGTTGGGTCTGGGACCTATCCTTCATCGTTTGGATTTTTTGGAGGCGGCCGGCCACTCAAGGCCAAAGGCTCATGGAGAAAAAGACAACCCATTTTCCCTGTGAAGGAAAAGTTTCCAGGGCAGGTTCCTCTTGTCAGTTTTTAGAGTTCCCTTGGGACTGTCAGGGCAGCACAAGTTTGTGGTGGGGGCAGGTTAGGTCTGGGACATATCTTTAATCGTTTGGATTTTTTGGAGGCGCCCGGCCACTCAAGGCCAAAGGCCCTTGGAGACAAACACCGGCCCTATTCCCTGTTAAGGAAAAGTTGCCAGCCCTGGTTGCTGATGTCAGTTTGTAGGGTTCCCTTTGGACTGTCAGGGCAGCACAAATTTGAGGTGGGGGCAGGTTGGGTCTGGGACATATCTTTAATCGTTTGGATTTTTTGGAGGCGGCCGGCCACTCAAGGCCACAGGCTCCTCGAGAAAAAGACCGCTCCTTTTCCCTGTAAGGAAAAGTTGCTGGTCCAGGTTGCTGATGTCTGCATGTAGAGTTCCCGTTGGACTGTCAAGGCAGCAGAGGTTTGAGGTGGGGGCAGGTTATGTCTGGGAAATATCTTTAGTCATTTGGATTTTTTGGAGGCGTCCAGCCACTCAGGGAGAAAGGCCCCTGCAGGAAACCACCGGCCCTTTTCCCTGTTTAGGAAAAGTGTCCAGCCCAGGTTCCTGCTGTCACTTTGTAGGTTTTCCTAGGGACTGTCGGGGCAGCACAAATTTGAGGTGGGGGCAGGTTGGGTCTGGGACATATCCTTAATCATTTGGATTTTTGGAGGCGGCCGGCCACTCAGGGCCACAGGCCCCGAGAGATAAACACCGGCCCTTTTCCCTGTGAAGGAAAAGTTGCCAGCCCAGGTTCCTCATGTCAGTTTATAGCGTTCTCTTGGGACTGTCAGGGCAGCACAAGTTTGTGGTGGGGGCAGATTTGGTCTGGGACATATCTTTAATCGTTTGGATTTTTTGGAGGCGGCCGGCCACTCAAGGCCAAAGGTCCTTGGAGACAAACACCGGCCGTATTCCCTGTGAAGGAAAAGTTGCCAGCCCTGGTTGCTGATGTCAGTTTGTAGGGTTCCCTTGGGACTGTCAGGGCAGCACAGGTTTGAGGTGGGGGTAGGTTGGGTCTGGGACATATCTTTAATCGTTTGGTTTTTTGGAGGCGGCCAGCCACTCAAGGCCACAGGCTCCTCAAGAAAAGGGCCGGTCCGTGTGACTGTAAGGAAAAGTTGGCGGTCCAGGTTGCTGATGTCTGCAGGTAGAGTTCCCTTGGGACTGTCAAGGTAGCACAGTTTTGAGGTGGGGGCAGGTTAGGTCTGGGAAATATCTTTAATCGTTTGGATTTTTTGGAGGCGGCCGGCCACTCAAAGCCACAGGCTCCTCGAGAAAAAGACCGCTCCTTTTCCCTTTAAAGAAAAGTTGCCGGTCCAGGTTGCTGATGTCTGCATGTAGAGTTCCCGTTGGACTGTCAAGGCAGCACAGGTTTGAGGTGGGGGCCGGTTGGGTCTGGGACATATCTTTAATCATGTGGATTTTTTGGAGGCGTCCGGTCACTCAAGGCCAAAGACCCTTGGAGACAAACACCAGCCGTATTGTCTGTTAAGGAAAAGTTGCCAGACCTGGTTGCTGATGTCAGTTTGTAGGGTTCCCTTGGGACTATCAGGGAAGTACAGGTTTGAGGTGGGGGCAGGTTGGGTCTGGGAAATATCTTTAATCATTTGGATTTTTGGAGGCGTCCGTCCAGTCAAGGCCAAAGGCCCCTTCAGACAAACACTGGCCATTTTTTCTTGGAAAGATATAAGGTCAGCCCTGGTTCCTGCTGTCAGTTTGTAGGGTTCCCTTGGGACTGTCAGGGAAGCACAGGTTTTGAGGTTGGGGCAGGTTGGGTCTGGGACATATCCTTAATCATTTGGATTTTTGGAGGCGGCCGGCCACTCCAGGCCACAGGCCCCGAGAGACAAACACCAGCCCTTTTCCCTTTGAAGGAAAAGTTGCCAGCCCAGGTTCCTCATGTCAGTTTATAGCGTTCTCTTGGGACTGTCAGGGCAGCACATGTAAGAGGTGGGGGAATGTTGGGTCTGGGACCTATCCTTCATCGTTTGGATTTTTTGGAGGCGGCCGGCCACTCAAGGCCAAAGGCTCATGGAGAAAAAGACAACCCATTTTCCCTGTGAAGGAAAAGTTTCCAGGGCAGGTTCCTCTAGTCAGTTTTAAGAGTTCCCTTGGGACTGTCACGGAAGCACAGGTTTGAGGTGGGGGCCGGTTGGGTCTGGGACATATCCTTAATTGTTTGGATTTTTTGGAGGCGTCCGGCTACTCAGGGACAAAGGCCCTTGGAGACAAACACCGGCCGTATTCCCTGTGAAGGAAAAGTTGCCAGCCCTGGTTGCTGATGTTAGTTTGTAGGGTTCCCTTGGGACTGTCAGGGCAGCACAGGTTTGAGGTGGGGGCAGGTTGGGTCTGGGACATATCTTTAATCGTTTGGATATTTTGGAGGTGACCGGCCACTCTGGGACCCCGGTTCCTGAAGACAAACACCGGCCCTTTTCCCTTTGAACGAAAAGTTGCCAGCCCAGGTTGCTGATGTCAGTTAGTAGAGTTCTCTTGAGACGGTCGGAGCAGCACAAATTTGAGGTGGGGGCAGGTTGGGTCTGGGACATATCTTTAATCGTTTGGATTTTTTGGAGGCGGCCGGCCACTCAGGGACAAAGGCCCCTGCAGGGAGACATGAGCAATTTTTTCTAGGAAAGAAATATGGTCCGCCCAGATTCCTGATGTCAGCAGGTAGGGTTCCCTTGGGACTGTCAGGGAAGCACAGCTTTGAGGTGGGGGCACATTAGTTCTGGGAAATATCTTTGATCATTTGGATTTTTTGGAAGGGTCCGGCCACTCAGGGACAAAGTCCCTGCAGGAAAACACCGGCCATTTTCGCTGGGAAGGAAAAGTGTCCAGCCCAGGATCCTGCTGTCACTTTGAAGGGTTCCCTTGGGACTGTCAGGGTAGCACAGGTTAGAGGTGGGGGCCGGTTGGGTCTGGGACATATCCTTAATTGTTTGGATTTTTTGGAGGCATCCGGCTACTCAGGGCCCCAGGTCCTTGGAGACAAACACCGGCCGTATTCCCTGTTAAGGAAAAGTTGCCAGCCCTGGTTGCTGATGTCAGTTTGTAGGGTTCCCTTGGGACTGTCAGGGCAGCACAGGTTTGAGGTGGGGGTAGGTTGGGTCTGGGACATATCTTTAATCGTTTGGATTTTTTGGAGGCGGCCGGCCACTCTGGGACCCAGGCTCCTGAAGACCAACACCGGCCCTTTTCCCTTTGAACGAAAAGTTGCTAGACCAGGTTGCTGATGTCAGTTCGTAGAGTTCTCTTGAGACTGTCGGGGCAGCACAAATTTGAGGTGGGGGCCGGTTGGGTCTGGGACATATCCTTAATTGTTTGGATTTTTTGGAGGCGTCCGGCTACTCAGGGACAAAGGCCCTTGGAGACAAACACCGGCCCTATTCCCTGTTAAGGAAAAGTTGCCAGCCCTTGTTGCTGATGTCAGTTTGTAGGGTTCCCTTGGGACTGTCAGGGCAGCACAGGTTTGAGGTGGGGGCAGGTTGGGTCTGGGACATATCCTTCATCGTTTGGACTTTTTGGAGGCGGCCGGCCACTCAAGGCCAAAGGCTCCTCAAGAAAAAGACCGCTCCTTTTCCCTGTAAGGAAAAGTTGCTGGTCCAGGTTGCTGATGTCTGCATGTAGAGTTCCCGTTGGACTGTCAAGGCAGCAGAGGTTTGAGGTGGGGGCAGGTTATGTCTGGGAAATATCTTTAGTCATTTGGATTTTTTGGAGGCGTCCGGCCACTCAGGGAGAAAGGCCCCTGCAGGAAACCACCGGCCCTTTTCCCTGTTTAGGAAAAGTGTCCAGCCCAGGTTCCTGCTGTCACTTTGTAGGTTTTCCTAGGGACTGTCGGGGCAGCACAAATTTGAGGTGGGGGCAGGTTGGGTCTGGGAAATATCTTTAATCATTTGGATTTTTTGGAGGCGGCCGGCCACTCAAGGCCAAAGGCCCTTGAAAACAAAAACCGGCCCTTTTCCCTCTGAAGGAAAAGTTGCCAGCCCTGGTTGCTGATGTCAGTTTGTAGGGTTCCCTTGGGACTGTCAGGGAAGCACAGGCTTTGAGGTGGGGGCAGGTTGGGTCTGGGATATATCTTTAATCGTTTGGATTTTTGGAGGCGTCCGGCCAGTCAAGGCCAAAGGCCCCTTCAGACAAACACTGGCCATTTTTTCTTGGAAAGATATAAGGTCAGCCCTGGTTCCTGCTGTAAGTTTGAAGGGTTCCCTTGGGACTGTCAGGGAAGCACAGGTTTTGAGGTTGGGGCAGGTTGGGTCTGGGACATATCATTAATCGTTTGGATTTTTGGAGGCGGCCGGCCACTCCAGGCCACAGGCCCCGAGAGACAAACACCAGCCCTTTTCCCTTTGAAGGAAAAGTTGCCAGCCCAGGTTCCTCATGTCAGTTTATAGCGTTCTCTTGGGACTGTCAGGGCAGCAAATGTAAGAGGTGGGGTAATTTTGGGTCTGGGACCTATCCTTCATCGTTTGGATTTTTTAGAGGCGGCCGGCCACTCAAGGCCAAAGGCTCATGGAGAAAAAGACAACCCATTTTCCCTGTGAAGGAAAAGTTTCCAGGGCAGGTTCCTCTTGTCAGTTTTTAGAGTTCCCTTGGGACTGTCAGGGCAGCACAAGTTTGTGGTGGGGGCAGGTTAGGTCTGGGACATATCTTTAATCGTTTGGATTTTTTGGAGGCGGCCGGCCACTCAAGGCCAAAGGTCCTTGGAGACAAACACCGGCCCTATTCCCTGTGAAGGAAAAGTTGCCAGCCCTGGTTGCTGATGTCAGCAGGTAGGGTTCCCTTTGGACTGTCAGGGCAGCACAAATTTGAGGTGGGGGCAGGTTAGGTCTGGGAAATATCTTTAATCGTTTGGATTTTTTGGAGGCGGCCGGCCACTCAAGGCCACAGGCTCCTCGAGAAAAAGACCGCTCCTTTTCCCTGTAAGGAAAAGTTGCTGGTCCAGGTTGCTGATGTCTGCATGTAGAGTTCCCTTGGGACTGTCAAGGCAGCAGAGGTTTGAGGTGGGGGCAGGTTATGTCTGGGAAATATCTTTAGTCATTTGGATTTTTTGGAGGCGTCCGGCCACTCAGGGAGAAAGGCCCCTGCAGGAAACCACCGGCCCTTTTCCCTGTTTAGGAAAAGTGTCCAGCCCAGGTTCCTGCTGTCACTTTGTAGGTTTTCCTCGGGACTGTCGGGGCAGCACAAATTTGAGGTGGGGGCAGGTTGGGTCTGGGAAATATCTTTAATCATTTGGATTTTTTGGAGGCGTCCGGCCACTCAAGGCCAAAGGCCCTTGGAGACAAACACCGGCCCTTTTCCCTGTGAAGGAAAAGTTGCCAGCCCTGGTTGCTGATGTCAGTTTGTAGGGTTCCCTTGGGACTGTCAGGGAAGCACAGGTTTGAGGTGGGGGCAGGTTGGGTCTGGGAAATATCTTTAATCGTTTGGATTTTTGGAGGCGTCCGGCCAGTCAAGGCCAAAGGCCCCTTCAGACAAACACTGTCCGTTTTTTCTTGGAAAGATATAAGGTCAGCCCTGGTTCCTGCTGTCAGTTTGTAGGGTTCCCTTGGGACTGTCAGGGAAGCACAGGTTTTGAGGTGGGGGCAGGTTGGGTCTGGGACATATCCTTAATCATTTGGATTTTTGGAGGCGGCCGGCCACTCAGGGCCACAGGCCCCGAGAGACAAACACCGGCCCTTTTCCCTGTGAAGGAAAAGTTGCCAGCCCAGGTTCCTCATGTCAGTTTATAGCGTTCTCTTGGGACTGTCAGGGCAGCACAAGTTTGTGGTGGGGGCAGATTTGGTCTGGGACATATCTTTAATCGTTTGGATTTTTTGGAGGCGGCCGGCCACTCAGGGACAAAGGCCCCTGCAGGAAGACATGAGCAATTTTTTCTAGGAAAGAAATATGGTCCGCCCAGATTCCTGATGTCAGCAGGTAGGGTTCCCTTGGGACTGTCAGGGAAGCACAGCTTTGAGGTGGGGGCACATTAGTTCTGGGAAATATCTTTGATCATTTGGATTTTTTGGAAGGGTCCGGCCACTCAGGGACAAAGTCCCTGCAGGAAAACACCGGCCATTTTCGCTGGGAAGGAAAAGTGTCCAGCCCAGGATCCTGCTGTCACTTTGAAGGGTTCCCTTGGGACTGTCAGGGTAGCACAGGTTAGCGGTGGGGGCCGGTTGGGTCTGGGACATATCCTTAATTGTTTGGATTTTTTGGAGGCATCCGGCTACTCAGGGCCCCAGGTCCTTGGAGACAAACACCGGCCGTATTCCCTGTTAAGGAAAAGTTGCCAGCCCTGGTTGCTGATGTCAGTTTGTAGGGTTCCCTTGGGACTGTCAGGGCAGCACAGGTTTGAGGTGGGGGTAGGTTGGGTCTGGGACATATCTTTAATCGTTTGGATTTTTTGGAGGCGGCCGGCCACTCTGGGACCCAGGCTCCTGAAGACCAACACCGGCCCTTTTCCCTTTGAACGAAAAGTTGCTAGACCAGGTTGCTGATGTCAGTTCGTAGAGTTCTCTTGAGACTGTCGGGGCAGCACAAATTTGAGGTGGGGGCAGGTTGGGTCTGGGACATATCTTTAATCGTTTGGAGATTTTGGAGGCGGCCGGCCACTCTGGGACAAAGGTTCCTGAAGACAAACACCGGCCCTTTTCCCTGTGACGGAAAAGTTGCCAGCCTAGGTTCCTCTTGTCAGTTTATAGGGTTCCTTTGGAACTGTCAGGGCAGCACAAGTTTCTGGTGGGGGCAGATTAAGTCTAGGACATATCATTAATCGTTTGGATTTTTTGGAGGCATCCGGGTACTCAGGGACAAAGGCCCTTGGAGACAAACACCGGCCCTTTTCCCTGTGAAGGAAAAGTTGCCAGCCGTTGTTGCTGATGTCAGTTTGTAGGGTTCCCTTGGGACTGTCAGGGCAGCACAGGTTTGAGGTGGGGGCAGGTTGGGTCTGGGACATATCCTTCATCGTTTGGATTTTTTGGAGGCGGCCGGCCACTCAAGGCCAAAGGCTCCTCAAGAAAAAGACCGCTCCTTTTCCCTGTAAGGAAAAGTTGCTGGTCCAGGTTGCTGATGTCTGCATGTAGAGTTCCCGTTGGACTGTCAAGGCAGCAGAGGTTTGAGGTGGGGGCAGGTTATGTCTGGGAAATATCTTTAGTCATTTGGATTTTTTGGAGGCGTCCGGCCACTCAGGGAGAAAGGCCCCTGCAGGAAACCACCGGCCCTTTTCCCTGTTTAGGAAAAGTGTCCAGCCCAGGTTCCTGCTGTCACTTTGTAGGTTTTCCTAGGGACTGTCGGGGCAGCACAAATTTGAGGTGGGGGCAGGTTGGGTCTGGGAAATATCTTTAATCATTTGGATTTTTTGGAGGCGGCCGGCCACTCAAGGCCAAAGGCCCTTGAAAACAAAAACCGGCCCTTTTCCCTCTGAAGGAAAAGTTGCCAGCCCTGGTTGCTGATGTCAGTTTGTAGGGTTCCCTTGGGACTGTCAGGGAAGCACAGGCTTTGAGGTGGGGGCAGGTTGGGTCTGGGATATATCTTTAATCGTTTGGATTTTTGGAGGCGTCCGGCCAGTCAAGGCCAAAGGCCCCTTCAGACAAACACTGGCCATTTTTTCTTGGAAAGATATAAGGTCAGCCCTGGTTCCTGTTGTAAGTTTGAAGGGTTCCCTTGGGACTGTCAGGGAAGCACAGGTTTTGAGGTTGGGGCAGGTTGGGTCTGGGACATATCATTAATCGTTTGGATTTTTGGAGGCGGCCGGCCACTCCAGGCCACAGGCCCCGAGAGACAAACACCAGCCCTTTTCCCTTTGAAGGAAAAGTTGCCAGCCCAGGTTCCTCATGTCAGTTTATAGCGTTCTCTTGGGACTGTCAGGGCAGCAAATGTAAGAGGTGGGGTAATTTTGGGTCTGGGACCTATCCTTCATCGTTTGGATTTTTTGGAGGCGGCCGGCCACTCAAGGCCAAAGGCTCATGGAGAAAAAGACAACCCATTTTCCCTGTGAAGGAAAAGTTTCCAGGGCAGGTTCCTCTTGTCAGTTTTTAGAGTTCCCTTGGGACTGTCAGGGCAGCACAAGTTTGTGGTGGGGGCAGGTTAGGTCTGGGACATATCTTTAATCGTTTGGATTTTTTGGAGGCGGCCAGCCACTCAAGGCCAAAGGTCCTTGGAGACAAACACCGGCCGTATTCCCTGTTAAGGAAAAGTTGCCAGCCCTGGTTGCTGATGTCAGCAGGTAGGGTTCCCTTTGGACTGTCAGGGCAGCACAAATTTGAGGTGGGGGCAGGTTAGGTCTGGGAAATATCTTTAATCATTTGGATTTTTTGGAGGCGGCCGGCCACTCAAGGCCACAGGCTCCTCGAGAAAAAGACCGCTCCTTTTCCCTGTAAGGAAAAGTTGCTGGTCCAGGTTGCTGATGTCTGCATGTAGAGTTCCCTTGGGACTGTCAAGGCAGCAGAGGTTTGAGGTGGGGGCAGGTTATGTCTGGGAAATATCTTTAGTCATTTGGATTTTTGGAGGCGTCCGGCCAGTCAAGGCCAAAGGCCCCTTCAGACAAACACTGTCCGTTTTTTCTTGGAAAGATATAAGGTCAGCCCTGGTTCCTGCTGTCAGTTTGTAGGGTTCCCTTGGGACTGTCAGGGAAGCACAGGTTTTGAGGTGGGGGCAGGTTGGGTCTGGGACATATCCTTAATCATTTGGATTTTTGGAGGCGGCCGGCCACTCAGGGCCACAGGCCCCGAGAGATAAACACCGGCCCTTTTCCCTGTGAAGGAAAAGTTGCCAGCCCAGGTTCCTCATGTCAGTTTATAGCGTTCTCTTGGGACTGTCAGGGCAGCACAAGTTTGTGGTGGGGGCAGATTTGGTCTGGGACATATCTTTAATCGTTTGGATTTTTTGGAGGCGGCCGGCCACTCAAGGCCAAAGGTCCTTGGAGACAAACACCGGCCGTATTCCCTGTGAAGGAAAAGTTGCCAGCCCTGGTTGCTGATGTCAGTTTGTAGGGTTCCCTTGGGACTGTCAGGGCAGCACAGGTTTGAGGTGGGGGTAGGTTGGGTCTGGGACATATCTTTAATC
The DNA here is from genome assembly GCF_031753505.1 of Anomalospiza imberbis. Lineage (NCBI taxonomy): Eukaryota > Metazoa > Chordata > Aves > Passeriformes > Viduidae > Anomalospiza > Anomalospiza imberbis. The sequence goes on along the minus strand of NW_027099557.1, from coordinate 8,451 downwards.
GTTTGGTTTTTTGGAGGCGGCCAGCCACTCAAGGCCACAGGCTCCTCAAGAAAAGGGCCGGTCCGTGTGACTGTAAGGAAAAGTTGGCGGTCCAGGTTGCTGATGTCTGCAGGTAGAGTTCCCTTGGGACTGTCAAGGTAGCACAGTTTTGAGGTGGGGGCAGGTTAGGTCTGGGAAATATCTTTAATCGTTTGGATTTTTTGGAGGCGGCCGGCCACTCAAAGCCACAGGCTCCTCGAGAAAAAGACCGCTCCTTTTCCCTTTAAAGAAAAGTTGCCGGTCCAAGTTGCTGATGTCTGCATGTAGAGTTCCCGTTGGACTGTCAAGGCAGCACAGGTTTGAGGTGGGGGCAGGTTGGGTCTGGGACATATCTTTAATCATGTGGATTTTTTGGAGGCGTCCAGCCAGTCAAGGCCAAAGGCCCCTTCAGACAAACACTGTCCGTTTTTTCTTGGAAAGATATAAGGTCAGCCCTGGTTCCTGCTGTCAGTTTGTAGGGTTCCCTTGGGACTGTCAGGGAAGCACAGGTTTTGAGGTTGGGGCAGGTTGGGTCTGGGACATATCCTTAATCATTTGGATTTTTGGAGGCGGCCGGCCACTCCAGGCCACAGGCCCCGAGAGACAAACACCAGCCCTTTTCCCTTTGAAGGAAAAGTTGCCAGCCCAGGTTCCTCATGTCAGTTTATAGCGTTCTCTTGGGACTGTCAGGGCAGCACATGTAAGAGGTGGGGGAATGTTGGGTCTGGGACCTATCCTTCATCGTTTGGATTTTTTGGAGGCGGCCGGCCACTCAAGGCCAAAGGCTCATGGAGAAAAAGACAACCCATTTTCCCTGTGAAGGAAAAGTTTCCAGGGCAGGATCCTCTTGTCAGTTTTTAGAGTTCCCTTGGGACTGTCACGGAAGCACAGGTTTGAGGTGGGGGCCGGTTGGGTCTGGGACATATCCTTAATTGTTTGGATTTTTTGGAGGCGTCCGGCTACTCAGGGACAAAGGCCCTTGGAGACAAACACCGGCCGTATTCCCTGTGAAGGAAAAGTTGCCAGCCCTGGTTGCTGATGTCAGTTTGTAGGGCTCCCTTGGGACTGTCAGGGCAGCACAGGTTTGAGGTGGGGGCAGGTTGGGTCTGGGACATATCTTTAATCGTTTGGATATTTTGGAGGCGGCCAGCCACTCTGGGACCCAGGCTCCTGAAGGCAAACACCGGCCCTTTTCACTTTGAACGAAAAGTTGCCAGCCCAGGTTGCTGATGTCAGTTAGTAGAGTTCTCTTGAGACTGTCGGGGCAGCACAAATTTGAGGTGCGGGGCAGGTTGGGTCTGGGACATATCTTTAATCGTTTGGTTTTTTGGAGGCGGCCGGCCACTCAAGGCCACAGGCTCCTCAAGAAAAGGACCGGTCCTTGTCCTTGTAAGGAAAAGTTGCCGGTCCAGGTTGCTGATGTCTGCAGGTAGAGTTCCCTTGGGACTGTCAAGGTAGCACAGTTTTGAGGTGGGGGCAGGTTAGGTCTGGGAAATATCTTTAATCGTTTGGATTTTTTGGAGGCGTCCCGCCACTCAGGGACATAGTCCCCTCCAGTAAAACACCGGCCCGTTTTCCCCCGGAAGGAAAAGTGTCCAGCCCAGCATCCTGCTGTCACTTTGTAGGGTTCCCTTGGGGCTGTCAGGGTAGCACAGGTTAGAGGTGGGGGCCGGTTGGGTCTGGGACATATCCTTAATTGTTTGGATTTCTTTGAGGCGTCGGCTACTCAGGGACACAGGCCCTTGGAGACAAACACCGGCCGTATTCCCTGTGAAGGAAAAGTTGCCAGTCCTGGTTGCTGATGTCAGTTTGTAGGGTTCCCTTGGGACTGTCAGGGCAGCACAGGTTTGAAGTGGGGGCAGGTTGGGTCTGGGACATATCTTTAATCGTTTGGATATTTTGGAGGCGGCCGGCCAACCTGGGACCCCGGCTCCTGAAGACAAACACCGGCCCTTTTCCCTTTGAACGAAAAGTTGCCAGACCAGCTTCCTGATGTCAGTCAGTAGAGTTCTCATGAGACTGTCGGGGCAGACCAAATTTGAGGTGGGGGCAGGTTGGGTCTGGGACATATCCTTCATCGTTTGGATTTTTTGGAGGCGGCCGGCCACTCAAGGCCAAAGGCTCCTCAAGAAAAAGACCACCCATTTTCCCTGTGAAGGAAAAGTTGCCAAGGCAGGTTCCTGATGTCAGTTTTAGGGTTCCCTTGGGACTGTCAAGGCAGCACAAATTTGAGGTGGGGGCAGGTTAGGTCTGGGAAATATCTTTAATCGTTTGGATTTTTTGGAGGCGGCCGGCCACTCAAGGCCACAGGCTCCTCGAGAAAAAGACCGCTCCTTTTCCCTGTAAGGAAAAGTTGCTGGTCCAGGTTGCTGATGTCTGCATGTAGAGTTCCCGTTGGACTGTCAAGGCAGCAGAGGTTTGAGGTGGGGGCAGGTTATGTCTGGGAAATATCTTTAGTCATTTGGATTTTTTGGAGGCGTCCGGCCACTCAGGGAGAAAGGCCCCTGCAGGAAACCACCGGCCCTTTTCCCTGTTAAGGAAAAGTGTCCAGCCCAGGTTCCTGCTGTCACTTTGTAGGTTTTCCTAGGGACTGTCGGGGCAGCACAAATTTGAGGTGGGGGCAGGTTTGTTCTGGGAAATATCTTTAATCATTTGGATTTTTTGGAGGCGGCCGGCCACTCAAGGCCAAAGGCCCTTGGAGACAAACACCGGCCCTTTTCCCTGTGAAGGAAAAGTTGCCAGCCCTGGTTGCTGATGTCAGTTTGTAGGGTTCCCTTGGGACTGTCAGGGAAGCACAGGCTTTGAGGTGGTGGCAGGTTGGGTCTGGGAAATATCTTTAATCGTTTGGATTTTTGGAGGTGTCCGGCCAGTCAAGGCCAAAGGCCCCTTCAGACAAACACTGGCCATTTTTTCTTGGAAAGATATAAGGTCAGCCCTGGTTCCTGCTGTAAGTTTGAAGGGTTCCCTTGGGACTGTCAGGGAAGCACAGGTTTTGAGGTTGGGGCAGGTTGGGTCTGGGACATATCATTAATCGTTTGGATTTTTGGAGGCGGCCGGCCACTCCAGGCCACAGGCCCCGAGAGACAAACACCAGCCCTTTTCCCTTTGAAGGAAAAGTTGCCAGCCCAGGTTCCTCATGTCAGTTTATAGCGTTCTCTTGGGACTGTCAGGGCAGCACATGTAAGAGGTGGGGGAATGTTGGGTCTGGGACCTATCCTTCATCGTTTGGATTTTTTGGAGGCGGCCGGCCACTCAAGGCCAAAGGTCCTTGGAGACAAACACCGGCCGTATTCCCTGTGAAGGAAAAGTTGCCAGCCCTGGTTGCTGATGTCAGTTTGTAGGGTTCCCTTGGGACTGTCAGGGCAGCACAGGTTTGAGGTGGGGGCAGGTTAGGTCTGGGAAATATCTTTAATCGATTGGATTTTTTGGAGGCGGCCGGCCACTCAAAGCCACAGGCTCCTCGAGAAAAAGACCGCTCCTTTTCCCTTTAAGGAAAAGTTGCCGGTCCAGGTCGCTGATGTCTGCATGTAGAGTTCCCGTTGGACTGTCAAGGCAGCACAGGTTTGAGGTGGGGGCCGGTTGGGTCTGGGACATATCTTTAATCATGTGGATTTTTTGGAGGCGTCCGGTCACTCAAGGCCAAAGGTCCTTGGAGACAAACACCGGCCGTATTCCCTGTTAAGGAAAAGTTGCCAGACCTGGTTGCTGATGTCAGTTTGTAGGGTTCCCTTGGGACTGTCAGGGAAGCACAGGTTTGAGGTGGGGGCAGGTTGGGTCTGGGAAATATCTTTAATCGTTTGGATTTTTGGAGGCGTCCGTCCAGTCAAGGCCAAAGGCCCCTTCAGACAAACACTGGCCATTTTTTCTTGGAAAGATATAAGGTCAGCCCTGGTTCCTGCTGTCAGTTTGTAGGGTTCCCTTGGGACTGTCAGGGAAGCACAGGTTTTGAGGTTGGGGCAGGTTGGGTCTGGGACATATCCTTAATCATTTGGATTTTTGGAGGCGGCCGGCCACTCCAGGCCACAGGCCCCGAGAGACAAACACCAGCCCTTTTCCCTTTGAAGGAAAAGTTGCCAGCCCAGGTTCCTCATGTCAGTTTATAGCGTTCGCTTGGGACTGTCAGGGCAGCACATGTAAGAGGTGGGGGAATGTTGGGTCTGGGACCTATCCTTCATCGTTTGGATTTTTTGGAGGCGGCCGGCCACTCAAGGCCAAAGGCTCATGGAGAAACAGACAACCCATTTTCCCTGTGAAGGAAAAGTTACCAGGGCAGGTTCCTCTAGTCAGTTTTAAGAGCTCCCTTGGGACTGTCACGGAAGCACAGGTTTGAGGTGGGGGCCGGTTGGGTCTGGGACATATCCTTAATTGTTTGGATTTTTTGGAGGCGTCCGGCTACTCAGGGACAAAGGCCCTTGGAGACAAACACCGGCCGTATTCCCTGTGAAGGAAAAGTTGCCAGCCCTGGTTGCTGATGTCAGTTTGTAGGGTTCCCTTGGGACTGTCAGGGCAGCACAGGTTTGAGGTGGGGGCAGGTTGGGTCTGGGACATATCTTTAATCGTTTGGATATTTTGGAGGTGGCCGGCCACTCTGGGACCCCGGTTCCTGAAGACAAACACCGGCCCTTTTCCCTTTGAACGAAAAGTTGCCAGCCCAGGTTGCTGATGTCAGTTAGTAGAGTTCTCTTGAGACGGTCGGGGCAGCACAAATTTGAGGTGGGGGCAGGTTGGGTCTGGGACATATCTTTAATCGTTTGGATTTTTTGGAGGCGGCCGGCCACTCAGGGACAAAGGCCCCTGCAGGAAGACATGAGCAATTTTTTCTAGGAAAGAAATATGGTCCGCCCAGATTCCTGATGTCAGCAGGTAGGGTTCCCTTGGGACTGTCAGGGAAGCACAGCTTTGAGGTGGGGGCACATTAGTTCTGGGAAATATCTTTGATCATTTGGATTTTTTGGAAGGGTCCAGCCACTCAGGGACAAAGTCCCTGCAGGAAAACACCGGCAATTTTCGCTGGGAAGGAAAAGTGTCCAGCCCAGGATCCTGCTGTCACTTTGAAGGGTTCCCTTGGGACTGTCAGGGTAGCACAGGTTAGAGGTGGGGGCCGGTTGGGCCTGGGACATATCCTTAATTGTTTGGATTTTTTGGAGGCATCCGGCTACTCAGGGCCCCAGGTCCTTGGAGACAAACACCGGCCGTATTCCCTGTTAAGGAAAAGTTGCCAGCCCTGGTTGCTGATGTCAGTTTGTAGGGTCCCTTGGGACTGTCAGGGCAGCACAGGTTTGAGGTGGGGGCAGGTTGGGTCTGGGACATATCTTTAATCGTTTGGAGATTTTGGAGGCGGCCGGCCACTCTGGGACAAAGGTTCCTGAAGACAAACACCGGCCCTTTTCCCTGTGACGGAAAAGTTGCCAGCCCAGGTTCCTCTTGTGAGTTTATAGGGTTCCTTTGGGACTGTCAGGGCAGCACAAGTTTCTGGTGGGGGCAGATTAAGTCTGGGACATATCATTAATCGTTTGGATTTTTTGGAGGCATCCGGCTACTCAGGGACAAAGGCCCTTGGAGACAAACACGGACCCTATTCCCTGTTAAGGAAAAGTTGCCAGCCCTTGTTGCTGATGTCAGTTTGTAGGGTTCCCTTTGGACTGTCAGGGCAGCACAGGTTTAAGGTGGGGGCAGGTTGGGTCTGGGACATATCCTTCATCGTTTGGATTTTTTGGAGGCGGCCGGCCACTCAAGGCCAAAGGCTCCTCAAGAAAAAGACCACCCATTTTCCCTGTGAAGGAAAAGTTGCCAAGGCAGGTTCCTGATGTCAGTTTTAGGGTTCCCTTGGGACTGTCAAGGCAGCACAAATTTGAGGTGGGGGCAGGTTAGGTCTGGGAAATATCTTTAATCGTTTGGATTTTTTGGAGGCGACCGGCCACTCAAGGCCACAGGCTCCTCGGGAAAAAGACCGCACCTTTTCCCTGTAAGGGAAAGTTGCTGGTCCAGGTTGCTGATGTCTGCATGTAGAGTTCCCGTTGGACTGTCAAGGCAGCAGAGGTTTGAGGTGGGGGCAGGATATGTCTGGGAAATATCTTTAGTCATTTGGATTTTTTGGAGGCGTCCGGCCACTCAGGGAGAAAGGCCCCTGCAGGAAACCACCGGCCCTTTTCCCTGTTAAGGAAAAGTGTCCAGCCCAGGTTCCTGCTGTCACTTTGTAGGTTTTCCTAGGGACTGTCGGGGCAGCACAAATTTGAGGTGGGGGCAGGTTTGTTCTGGGAAATATCTTTAATCATTTGGATTTTTTGGAGGCGGCCGGCCACTCAAGGCCAAAGGCCCTTGGAGACAAACACCGGCCCTTTTCCCTGTGAAGGAAAAGTTGCCAGCCCTGGTTGCTGATGTCAGTTTGTAGGGTTCCCTTGGGACTGTCAGGGAAGCACAGGCTTTGAGGTGGTGGCAGGTTGGGTCTGGGAAATATCTTTAATCGTTTGGATTTTTGGAGGTGTCCGGCCAGTCAAGGCCAAAGGCCCCTTCAGACAAACACTGGCCATTTTTTCTTGGAAAGATATAAGGTCAGCCCTGGTTCCTGCTGTCAGTTTGAAGGGTTCCCTTGGGACTGTCAGGGAAGCACAGGTTTTGAGGTTGGGGCAGGTTGGGTCTGGGACATATCATTAATCGTTTGGATTTTTGGAGGCGGCCGGCCACTCCAGGCCACAGGCCCCGAGAGACAAACACCAGCCCTTTTCCCTTTGAAGGAAAAGTTGCCAGCCCAGGTTCCTCATGTCAGTTTATAGCGTTCTCTTGGGACTGTCAGGGCAGCACATGTAAGAGGTGGGGGAATGTTGGGTCTGGGACCTATCCTTCATCGTTTGGATTTTTTGGAGGCGGCCGGCCACTCAAGGCCAAAGGTCCTTGGAGACAAACACCGGCCGTATTCCCTGTGAAGGAAAAGTTGCCAGCCCTGGTTGCTGATGTCAGTTTGTAGGGTTCCCTTGGGACTGTCAGGGCAGCACAGGTTTGAGGTGGGGGCAGGTTGGGTCTGGGACATATCTTTAATCGTTTGGATTTTTTGGAGGCGGCCGGCCACTCAGGGCCACAGGCTCCTCAAGAAAAGGACCGGTCCTTGTGCCTGTAAGGAAAAGTTGCCGGTCCAGGTTGCTGATGTCTGCAGGTAGAGTTCCCTTGGGACTGTCAAAGTAGCACACTTTTGAGGTGGGGGCAGGTTAGGTCTGGGAAATATCTTTAATCGATTGGATTTTTTGGAGGCGGCCGGCCACTCAAAGCCACAGGCTCCTCGAGAAAAAGACCGCTCCTTTTCCCTTTAAGGAAAAGTTGCCGGTCCAGGTCGCTGATGTCTGCATGTAGAGTTCCCGTTGGACTGTCAAGGCAGCACAGGTTTGAGGTGGGGGCCGGTTGGGTCTGGGACATATCTTTAATCATGTGGATTTTTTGGAGGCGTCCGGTCACTCAAGGCCAAAGGCCCTTGGAGACAAACACCGGCCGTATTCCCTGTTAAGGAAAAGTTGCCAGACCTGGTTGCTGATGTCAGTTTGTAGGGTTCCCTTGGGACTGTCAGGGAAGCACAGGTTTGAGGTGGGGGCAGGTTGGGTCTGGGAAATATCTTTAATCGTTTGGATTTTTGGAGGCGTCCGTCCAGTCAAGGCCAAAGGCCCCTTCAGACAAACACTGGCCATTTTTTCTTGGAAAGATATAAGGTCAGCCCTGGTTCCTGCTGTCACTTTGTAGGGTTCCCTTGGGACTGTCAGGGAAGCACAGGTTTTGAGGTTGGGGCAGGTTGGGTCTGGGACATATCCTTAATCATTTGGATTTTTGGAGGCGGCCGGCCACTCCAGGCCACAGGCCCCGAGAGACAAACACCAGCCCTTTTCCCTTTGAAGGAAAAGTTGCCAGCCCAGGTTCCTCATGTCAGTTTATAGCGTTCGCTTGGGACTGTCAGGGCAGCACATGTAAGAGGTGGGGGAATGTTGGGTCTGGGACCTATCCTTCATCGTTTGGATTTTTTGGAGGCGGCCGGCCACTCAAGGCCAAAGGCTCATGGAGAAAAAGACAACCCATTTTCCCTGTGAAGGAAAAGTTACCAGGGCAGGTTCCTCTAGTCAGTTTTAAGAGCTCCCTTGGGACTGTCACGGAAGCACAGGTTTGAGGTGGGGGCCGGTTGGGTCTGGGACATATCCTTAATTGTTTGGATTTTTTGGAGGCGTCCGGCTACTCAGGGACAAAGGCCCTTGGAGACAAACACCGGCCGTATTCCCTGTGAAGGAAAAGTTGCCAGCCCTGGTTGCTGATGTCAGTTTGTAGGGTTCCCTTGGGACTGTCAGGGCAGCACAGGTTTGAGGTGGGGGCAGGTTGGGTCTGGGACATATCTTTAATCGTTTGGATATTTTGGAGGTGGCCGGCCACTCTGGGACCCCGGTTCCTGAAGACAAACACCGG
>NW_027099556.1:0-30392 GCF_031753505.1 Anomalospiza imberbis | reverse complement strand
TCATTGTGACACCCCAGAACCGCATGGAACCAAGGGGCCTCTGTGACACAGTGGAGCCTTTTCCGACCAAGGAGACCATTGTGACAAGATGGAAGATGATTGAACCCCCAGGTAAGGCGCAGAGAGCCAAGGAGCCATTGTGACACGGAAAATGCAAGGATTCCATTAAGGCCTGCCACAATCACATGGAACCAAAGGGCCTCTGTGACACAGTGCAGTTTTTCAGACTAAGGAGACCCTTGTGACATGATGGAAGATGACTGAACCCACAGGAAAGGCCATATGGAGCCGAGCTGCCATTCTGACACGAAGAAGGCAATGAACCAATTGTGACACGATAGAACCGCAGGGAACCAAGGGGCCAGTGTGACACAGTGGAGCTTTTCCAGACCAAGGAGACCATTGTGCCATGATGGAAGATGATTGAACCCAGAGCTAAGGCCATATGGAGCCAAGGATCAATTCTGACACGAAGAAAGGAAGGATTCCATTGTGACATAATGGAACCGCATGGAACCAAGGGGCCACTGTGTCAGAGTGGAGCTTTTTCAGGCCAAGGAAACCATTGTGACATGATGGGAGATGACTGAAACCCTAGCTAAGGCTGCAGAGAGCCAAGGAGCCATTGTGACACGGAAAATGCAAGGTTTCCATTAAGGCGTGTGACAATCACATGGAACCAAAGGGCCTCTGTGACACAGTGCAGCTTTTTCAGACCAAGGAGACCATTGTGACATGATGGAAGATGATTGAAACCACAGGAAAGGCCACAGGGAGCCAAGGGGCCACAGTGGCACAGTGGAGCATTTCCAGACTCAGGAGACCATTGTGACATGATGGGAGATGATGCAACCAACAGGAAAGGCCATATGGAACCAAGGGACCACTGTGACAGAGTGGAGTTTTTCAAGCCTACGAGATAATTGTGCCATGGTGGAAGATGATTGAACCCTGCGGTAAGGACACTTGGAGCCAAAGAGCCTTTGTGACACGAGGAAAGCAAGGATTTCATTGTGACCCCCTAGAACCGCATGGAACCAAGAGGTCTCTGGGACACAGTGGAGCTTTTTCCGACCAAGGAGACCATTGTGACAAGATGGAAGATGATTGAACCCTGAGGTAAGGCCGCAGAGAGCCAAGGAGCCATTGTGACACGGAAAATGCAAGGTTTCCATTAAGGCGTGACACAATCACGTGGAACCAAAGGGCCTCTGTGACACAGTGCAGCTTTTTCAGACCAAGGAGACCATTGTGACATGATGGAAGATGATTGAAGCCAGAGGTAAGGCCATATGGAGCCAAGGATCAATTCTTACACGAAGAAAGGAGTGATTGCATTGTGACACAATGGAAGCGCAGGGAACCGAGGGGCCAGTGTGACACAGTAGAGCTTTTTCAGACAAAGGAGACCATTATGTCAAGATTCAAGATGAGTGAACCCACAGGAAAGGCCACATGGAGTCGAGTAGCCATTCTGACAGGAAGAAAGCAATGAACCAATTGTGACACGATAGAACCGCAGGGAACCAAGGGGCCAGTGTGACACAGTGGAGCTTTTCCAGCCCAAGGAGACCATTGTGACATGATGGGAGATGATGTGACGAACAGGAAAGGCCACATGGAACCAAGAGTCCACTGTGACAGAGTGCAGCTTTTTCAAGCCTACGAGATAATTGTGACATGATGGAAGATGATTGAACCCAGAGGTAAGGCCACTTGGAGACAAAGAGCCTTTGTAACACGAGGAAAGCGAGGATTTCATTGTGACATCCCAGAACTGCATGGAACCAAGAGGCCTCTGTGACACAGTGGAGCCTTTTCCGAGCAAGGAGACCATTGTGGCAAGATGGAAGATGACTGAACCCACAGGAAAGGTCACATGGAGCCAAGCAGCCATTCTGACATGAAGAAGGTAATGAACCAGTAGTGACATGACAGAACCGCAGGGAACCAAGGGGCCACAGTTACACAGTGGAGCTTTTTCAGACCAAGGAGTCTATTGTGATTTGATGGGAGATGATGCAACCAACAGGAAAGGCCACATGGAACCACGGGTCCACTGTGACACAGTGGAGTTTTTCAAGCCTACGAGATAATTGTGACATGGTGGAAGATGATTGAACCCTGGGGTAAGGACACTTGGAGCCAAAGAACCTTTGTGACACGAAGAAAGCAAGGATTTCATTGTGACACCCCAGAACCGCATGGAACCAAGAGGCCTCTGGGGCACAGTGGTGCCTTTTCCGACCAAGGAGACCATTGTGACAAGATGGAAGATGATTGAACCCCCAGGTAAGGCTGCAGAGAGCCAAGGAGCCATTGTGACACAGAAAATGCAAGGATTCCATTAAGGCGTGCCACAATCACATGGAACCAAAGGGCCTCTGTGACACAGTGCAGTTTTTTCAGACCAAGGAGACCATTGTGACATGATGGAAGATGATTGAACCCACAGGAAAGGCCACATGGAGCCAAGCAGCCATTCTGACACGAAGAAGGCAATGAACAAATTGTGACACGATAGAACCGCAGGGAACCAAGGGGCCAGTGTGACACAGTGGAGCTTTTCCAGACTAAGGAGACCATTGTGACATGATGGGAGATGATGCAACCAACAGGAAAGGCCACATGGAACCAAGGGTCTACAGTGACACTCTGGAGCTTTTTAATGTCTATGAGATCATTGTGACATGATAGAAGATGATTGACCCCAAAGGTAAATCGAATATGTGCCAAAGAGCCTTTGTGACACGAGGAAAGCAAGGATTTCATTGTGACCCCCTAGAACCGCATGGAACCAAGAGGTCTCTGGGACACAGTGGAGCCTTTTCCAACCAAGGAGACCATTGTGACAAGATGGAAGATGATTGAACCCTGAGGTTAGGCCTCAGAGAGTCAAGGAGCCATTGTGACATGGAAAATGCAAGGATTCCATTAAGGCGTGACACAATCACGTGGAACCAAAGGGCCTCTGTGACACAGTGCAGCTTTTTCAGACTAAGGAGACCATTGTGACATGATGGAAGATGATTGAAGCCACAGGAAAGCCACTTGGAGCCAAGGGGCCGCAGTGCCACAGTGGAGCTTTTTCAGCCCAAAGAGACCATTGTGACATGATAGAAGATGATTGAGCCCAAAGGTAAGTCCAATTGGCGCCAAAGAGCCTTTGTGACACGAGGAAAGCAAGGATTTCATTGTGACACCCCAGAACCGCATGGAACCAAGGGGCCTCTGTGACACAGTGGAGCCTTTTCTGACCAAGGAGACCATTGTGACAAGATGGAAGATGATTGAACCCCAGGTAAGGCCGCAGAGAGCCAAGGAGCCATTGTGACACGGAAAATGCAAGGATTCCATTAAGGCCTGCCACAATCACATGGAACCAAAGGGCCTCTGTGACACAGTGCAGTTTTTCAGACTAAGGAGACCCTTGTGACATGATGGAAGATGACTGAACCCACAGGAAAGGCCATATGGAGCCGAGCTGCCATTCTGACACGAAGAAGGCAATGAACCAATTGTGACACGATAGAACCGCAGGGAACCAAGGGGCCAGTGTGACACAGTGGAGCTTTTCCAGACCAAGGAGACCATTGTGCCATGATGGAAGATGATTGAACCCAGAGCTAAGGCCATATGGAGCCAAGGATCAATTCTGACACGAAGAAAGGAAGGATTCCATTGTGACATAATGGAACCGCATGGAACCAAGGGGCCACTGTGTCAGAGTGGAGCTTTTTCAGGCCAAGGAAACCATTGTGACATGATGGGAGATGACTGAAACCCTAGCTAAGGCTGCAGAGAGCCAAGGAGCCATTGTGACATGGAAAATGCAAGGTTTCCATTAAGGCGTGTGACAATCACATGGAACCAAAGGGCCTCTGTGACACAGTGCAGCTTTTTCAGACCAAGGAGACCATTGTGACATGATGGAAGATGATTGAAACCACAGGAAAGGCCACAGGGAGCCAAGGGGCCACAGTGGCACAGTGGAGCATTTCCAGACTCAGGAGACCATTGTGACATGATGGGAGATGATGCAACCAACAGGAAAGGCCATATGGAACCAAGGGACCACTGTGACAGAGTGGAGTTTTTCAAGCCTACGAGATAATTGTGCCATGGTGGAAGATGATTGAACCCTGCGGTAAGGACACTTGGAGCCAAAGAGCCTTTGTGACACGAGGAAAGCAAGGATTTCATTGTGACCCCCTAGAACCGCATGGAACCAAGAGGTCTCTGGGACACAGTGGAGCTTTTTCCGACCAAGGAGACCATTGTGACAAGATGGAAGATGATTGAACCCTGAGGTAAGGCCGCAGAGAGCCAAGGAGCCATTGTGAGACGGAAAATGCAAGGTTTCCATTAAGGCGTGACACAATCACGTGGAACCAAAGGGCCTCTGTGACACAGTGCAGCTTTTTCAGACCAAGGAGACCATTGTGACATGATGGAAGATGATTGAACCCACAGGAAAGGCCACAGGGAGCCAAGGGGCCACAGTGGCACAGTGGAGCATTTCCAAACTAAGGAGACCATTGTGACATGATGGGAGATGATGTGACCAACAGGAAAGGCCACATGGAACCAAGAGTCCACTGTGACAGAGTGCAGCTTTTTCAAGCCTACGAGATAATTGTGACATGATGGAAGATGATTGAACCCAGAGGTAAGGCCACTTGGAGAAAAAGTGCCTTTGCAACACGAGGAAAGCGAGGATTTCATTGTGACATCCCAGAACTGCATGGAACCAAGAGGCCTCTGTGACACAGTGGAGCCTTTTCCGAGCAAGGAGACCATTGTGGCAAGATGGAAGATGACTGAACCCACAGGAAAGGTCACATGGAGCCGAGCAGCCATTCTGACATGAAGAAGGTAAAGAACCAATAGTGACATGACAGAACCGCAGGGAACCAAGGGGCCACAGGTACACAGTGGAGCCTTTTCCAACCAAGGAGACCATTGTGACAAGATGGAAGATGATTGAACACTGAGGTTAGGCCTCAGAGAGTCAAGGAGCCATTGTGACATGGATGATGCAAGGATTCCATTAAGGCGTGACACAATCACGTGGAACCAAAGGGCCTCTGTGACACAGTGCAGCTTTTTCAGACCAAGGAGACCATTGTGACATGATGGAAGATGATTGAAGCCACAGGAAAGGCCACATGGAGCCAAGGGGCCGCAGGGCCTCAGTGGAGCTTTTTCAGCCCAAAGAGACCATTGTGACATGATAGAAGATGATTGAGCCCAAAGGTAAGTCCAATATGCGCCAAAGAGCCTTTGTGACACGAGGAAAGCAAGGATTTCATTGTGACACCCAGAACCGCATGGAACCAAGGGGCCTCTGTGACACAGTGGAGCCTTTTCCGACCAAGGAGACCATTGTGACAAGATGGAAGATGATTGAACCCCCAGGTAAGGCCGCAGAGAGCCAAGGAGCCATTGTGACACGGAAAATGCAAGGATTCCATTAAGGCGTGACACAATCACATGGAACCAAAGGGCCTCTGTGACACAGTGCAGTTTTTCAGACCAAGGAGACAATTGTGACATGATGGAAGATGACTGAACCCACAGGAAAGGCCATATGGAGCCGAGCTGCCATTCTGACACGAAGAAGGCAATGAACAAATTGTGACACGATAGAACCGCAGGGAACCAAGGGGCCAGTGTGACACAGTGGAGCTTTTCCAGACTAAGGAGACCATTGTGACATGATGGGAGATGATGCAACCAACAGGAAAGGCCACATGGAACCAAGGGTCTACAGTGACACTCTGGAGCTTTTTAATGCCTATGAGATCATTGTGACATGATAGAAGATGATTGACCCCAAAGGTAAATCGAATATGTGCCAAAGAGCCTTTGTGACACGAGGAAAGCAAGGATTTCATTGTGACCCCCTAGAACCGCATGGAACCAAGAGGTCTCTGGGACACAGTGGAGCCTTTTCCAACCAAGGAGGCCATTGTGACAAGATGGAAGATGATTGAACCCTGAGGTTAGGCCTCAGAGAGTCAAGGAGCCATTGTGACATGGAAAATGCAGGATTCCATTAAGGCGTGACACAATCACGTGGAACCAAAGGGCCTCTGTGACACAGTGCAGCTTTTTCAGACCAAGGAGACCATTGTGACATGATGGAAGATGATTGAAGCCACAGGAAAGTCACTTGGAGCCAAGGGGCCGCAGTGCCTCAGTGGAGCTTTTTCAGCCCAAGAGACCATTGTGACATGATAGAAGATGATTGAGCCCAAAGGTAAGTCCAATTGGCGCCAAAGAGCCTTTGTGACACGAGGAAAGCAAGGATTTCATTGTGACACCCCAGAACCGCATGGAACCAAGGGGCCTCTGTGACACAGTGGAGCCTTTTCCGACCAAGGAGACCATTGTGACAAGATGGAAGATGATTGAACCCCCAGGTAAGGCCGCAGAGAGCCAAGGAGCCATTGTGACACGGAAAATGCAAGGATTCCATTAAGGCCTGCCACAATCACATGGAACCAAAGGGCCTCTGTGACACAGTGCAGTTTTTCAGACTAAGGAGACCCTTGTGACATGATGGAAGATGACTGAACCCACAGGAAAGGCCATATGGAGCCGAGCTGCCATTCTGACACGAAGAAGGCAATGAACCAATTGTGACACGATAGAACCGCAGGGAACCAAGGGGCCAGTGTGACACAGTGGAGCTTTTCCAGACCAAGGAGACCATTGTGCCATGATGGAAGATGATTGAACCCAGAGCTAAGGCCATATGGAGCCAAGGATCAATTCTGACACGAAGAAAGGAAGGATTCCATTGTGACATAATGGAACCGCATGGAACCAAGGGGCCACTGTGTCAGAGTGGAGCTTTTTCAGGCCAAGGAAACCATTGTGACATGATGGGAGATGACTGAAACCCTAGCTAAGGCTGCAGAGAGCCAAGGAGCCATTGTGACACGGAAAATGCAAGGTTTCCATTAAGGCGTGTGACAATCACATGGAACCAAAGGGCCTCTGTGACACAGTGCAGCTTTTTCAGACCAAGGAGACCATTGTGACATGATGGAAGATGATTGAAACCACAGGAAAGGCCACAGGGAGCCAAGGGGCCACAGTGGCACAGTGGAGCATTTCCAGACTCAGGAGACCATTGTGACATGATGGGAGATGATGCAACCAACAGGAAAGGCCATATGGAACCAAGGGACCACTGTGACAGAGTGGAGTTTTTCAAGCCTACGAGATAATTGTGCCATGGTGGAAGATGATTGAACCCTGCGGTAAGGACACTTGGAGCCAAAGAGCCTTTGTGACACGAGGAAAGCAAGGATTTCATTGTGACCCCCTAGAACCGCATGGAACCAAGAGGTCTCTGGGACACAGTGGAGCTTTTTCCGACCAAGGAGACCATTGTGACAAGATGAAGATGATTGAACCCTGAGGTAAGGCCGCAGAGAGCCAAGGAGCCATTGTGACACGGAAAATGCAAGGTTTCCATTAAGGCGTGACACAATCACGTGGAACCAAAGGGCCTCTGTGACACAGTGCAGCTTTTTCAGACCAAGGAGACCATTGTGACATGATGGAAGATGATTGAAGCCAGAGGTAAGGCCATATGGAGCCAAGGATCAATTCTTACACGAAGAAAGGAGTGATTGCATTGTGACACAATGGAAGCGCAGGGAACCGAGGGGCCAGTGTGACACAGTAGAGCTTTTTCAGACAAAGGAGACCATTATGTCAAGATTCAAGATGAGTGAACCCACAGGAAAGGCCACATGGAGTCGAGTAGCCATTCTGACAGGAAGAAAGCAATGAACCAATTGTGACACGATAGAACCGCAGGGAACCAAGGGGCCAGTGTGACACAGTGGAGCTTTTCCAGCCCAAGGAGACCATTGTGACATGATGGGAGATGATGTGACGAACAGGAAAGGCCACATGGAACCAAGAGTCCACTGTGACAGAGTGCAGCTTTTTCAAGCCTACGAGATAATTGTGACATGATGGAAGATGATTGAACCCAGAGGTAAGGCCACTTGGAGACAAAGAGCCTTTGTAACACGAGGAAAGCGAGGATTTCATTGTGACATCCCAGAACTGCATGGAACCAAGAGGCCTCTGTGACACAGTGGAGCCTTTTCCGAGCAAGGAGACCATTGTGGCAAGATGGAAGATGACTGAACCCACAGGAAAGGTCACATGGAGCCAAGCAGCCATTCTGACATGAAGAAGGTAATGAACCAGTAGTGACATGACAGAACCGCAGGGAACCAAGGGGCCACAGTTACACAGTGGAGCTTTTTCAGACCAAGGAGTCTATTGTGATTTGATGGGAGATGATGCAACCAACAGGAAAGGCCACATGGAACCACGGGTCCACTGTGACACAGTGGAGTTTTTCAAGCCTACGAGATAATTGTGACATGGTGGAAGATGATTGAACCCTGGGGTAAGGACACTTGGAGCCAAAGAACCTTTGTGACACGAAGAAAGCAAGGATTTCATTGTGACACCCCAGAACCGCATGGAACCAAGAGGCCTCTGGGGCACAGTGGTGCCTTTTCCGACCAAGGAGACCATTGTGACAAGATGGAAGATGATTGAACCCCCAGGTAAGGCTGCAGAGAGCCAAGGAGCCATTGTGACACAGAAAATGCAAGGATTCCATTAAGGCGTGTCACATTTACATGGAACCAAAGGGCCTCTGTGACACAATGCAGCTTTTTCAGACCAAGGAGACCATTGTGACATGATGGAAGATGATTGAACCCACAGGAAAGGCCGCATGGAGCCAAGCAGCCATTCTGACTCGAAGAAAGTTATGAACCAATTGTGACACGATAGAACTGCAGGGAACCAAGGGGCCAGTGTGACACAGTGGAGCTTTTCCAGACCAAGGAGACCATTGTGAAATGATGGAAGATGATTGAACCCAGAGCTAAGGCCATATGGAGCCAAGGATCGATGCTGACACGAAGAAAGGAGGGATTCCATTGTGACACAATGGAACCGCATGGAACCAAGGGGCCACTGTGTCAGAGTGGATCTTTTTCAGCCCAAGGAGAACATTGTGACATGATGGGAGATGATGCAAGCAACAGGAAAGGCCACATGGAACCAAGGGTCTACAGTGACACTCTGGAGCTTTTTAAAGCCTATGAGAACATTGTGACATGATAGAAGATGATTGAGCCCAAAGGTAAGTCGAATATGCGGCGAAGAGCCTTTGTGACACGAGGAAAGCAAGGATTTCATTGTGACCCCCTAGAACCGCATGGAACCAAGAGGCCTCTGGGACACAGTGGCGCCTTTTCCGACCAAGGAGACCATTGTGACAAGATGGAAGATGATTGAACCCCCAGGTAAGGCCGCAGGGAGCCAAGGAGCCATTGTGACACAGAAAATGCAAGGATTCCATTAAGGCGTGCCACAATCACATGGAACCAAAGGGCCTCTGTGACACAGTGCAGTTTTTTCAGACCAAGGAGACCATTGTGACATGATGGAAGATGATTGAACCCACAGGAAAGGCCACATGGAGCCAAGCAGCCATTCTGACACGAAGAAGGCAATGAACAAATTGTGACACGATAGAACCGCAGGGAACCAAGGGGCCAGTGTGACACAGTGGAGCTTTTCCAGACTAAGGAGACCATTGTGACATGATGGGAGATGATGCAACCAACAGGAAAGGCCACATGGAACCAAGGGTCTACAGTGACACTCTGGAGCTTTTTAATGCCTATGAGATCATTGTGACATGATAGAAGATGATTGACCCCAAAGGTAAATCGAATATGTGCCAAAGAGCCTTTGTGACACGAGGAAAGCAAGGATTTCATTGTGACCCCCTAGAACCGCATGGAACCAAGAGGTCTCTGGGACACAGTGGAGCCTTTTCCAACCAAGGAGACCATTGTGACAAGATGGAAGATGATTGAACCCTGAGGTTAGGCCTCAGAGAGTCAAGGAGCCATTGTGACATGGAAAATGCAAGGATTCCATTAAGGCGTGACACAATCACGTGGAACCAAAGGGCCTCTGTGACACAGTGCAGCTTTTTCAGACTAAGGAGACCATTGTGACATGATGGAAGATGATTGAAGCCACAGGAAAGCCACTTGGAGCCAAGGGGCCGCAGTGCCACAGTGGAGCTTTTTCAGCCCAAAGAGACCATTGTGACATGATAGAAGATGATTGAGCCCAAAGGTAAGTCCAATTGGCGCCAAAGAGCCTTTGTGACACGAGGAAAGCAAGGATTTCATTGTGACACCCCAGAACCGCATGGAACCAAGGGGCCTCTGTGACACAGTGGAGCCTTTTCTGACCAAGGAGACCATTGTGACAAGATGGAAGATGATTGAACCCCCAGGTAAGGCCGCAGAGAGCCAAGGAGCCATTGTGACACGGAAAATGCAAGGATTCCATTAAGGCCTGCCACAATCACATGGAACCAAAGGGCCTCTGTGACACAGTGCAGTTTTTCAGACTAAGGAGACCCTTGTGACATGATGGAAGATGACTGAACCCACAGGAAAGGCCATATGGAGCCGAGCTGCCATTCTGACACGAAGAAGGCAATGAACCAATTGTGACACGATAGAACCGCAGGGAACCAAGGGGCCAGTGTGACACAGTGGAGCTTTTCCAGACCAAGGAGACCATTGTGCCATGATGGAAGATGATTGAACCCAGAGCTAAGGCCATATGGAGCCAAGGATCAATTCTGACACGAAGAAAGGAAGGATTCCATTGTGACATAATGGAACCGCATGGAACCAAGGGGCCACTGTGTCAGAGTGGAGCTTTTTCAGGCCAAGGAAACCATTGTGACATGATGGGAGATGACTGAAACCCTAGCTAAGGCTGCAGAGAGCCAAGGAGCCATTGTGACATGGAAAATGCAAGGTTTCCATTAAGGCGTGTGACAATCACATGGAACCAAAGGGCCTCTGTGACACAGTGCAGCTTTTTCAGACCAAGGAGACCATTGTGACATGATGGAAGATGATTGAAACCACAGGAAAGGCCACAGGGAGCCAAGGGGCCACAGTGGCACAGTGGAGCATTTCCAGACTCAGGAGACCATTGTGACATGATGGGAGATGATGCAACCAACAGGAAAGGCCATATGGAACCAAGGGACCACTGTGACAGAGTGGAGTTTTTCAAGCCTACGAGATAATTGTGCCATGGTGGAAGATGATTGAACCCTGCGGTAAGGACACTTGGAGCCAAAGAGCCTTTGTGACACGAGGAAAGCAAGGATTTCATTGTGACCCCCTAGAACCGCATGGAACCAAGAGGTCTCTGGGACACAGTGGAGCTTTTTCCGACCAAGGAGACCATTGTGACAAGATGGAAGATGATTGAACCCTGAGGTAAGGCCGCAGAGAGCCAAGGAGCCATTGTGAGACGGAAAATGCAAGGTTTCCATTAAGGCGTGACACAATCACGTGGAACCAAAGGGCCTCTGTGACACAGTGCAGCTTTTTCAGACCAAGGAGACCATTGTGACATGATGGAAGATGATTGAACCCACAGGAAAGGCCACAGGGAGCCAAGGGGCCACAGTGGCACAGTGGAGCATTTCCAGACTAAGGAGACCATTGTGACATGATGGGAGATGATGTGACCAACAGGAAAGGCCACATGGAACCAAGAGTCCACTGTGACAGAGTGCAGCTTTTTCAAGCCTACGAGATAATTGTGACATGATGGAAGATGATTGAACCCAGAGGTAAGGCCACTTGGAGAAAAAGTGCCTTTGCAACACGAGGAAAGCGAGGATTTCATTGTGACATCCCAGAACTGCATGGAACCAAGAGGCCTCTGTGACACAGTGGAGCCTTTTCCGAGCAAGGAGACCATTGTGGCAAGATGGAAGATGACTGAACCCACAGGAAAGGTCACATGGAGCCGAGCAGCCATTCTGACATGAAGAAGGTAAAGAACCAATAGTGACATGACAGAACCGCAGGGAACCAAGGGGCCACAGGTACACAGTGGAGCCTTTTCCAACCAAGGAGACCATTGTGACAAGATGGAAGATGATTGAACACTGAGGTTAGGCCTCAGAGAGTCAAGGAGCCATTGTGACATGGATGATGCAAGGATTCCATTAAGGCGTGACACAATCACGTGGAACCAAAGGGCCTCTGTGACACAGTGCAGCTTTTTCAGACCAAGGAGACCATTGTGACATGATGGAAGATGATTGAAGCCACAGGAAAGGCCACATGGAGCCAAGGGGCCGCAGGGCCTCAGTGGAGCTTTTTCAGCCCAAAGAGACCATTGTGACATGATAGAAGATGATTGAGCCCAAAGGTAAGTCCAATATGCGCCAAAGAGCCTTTGTGACACGAGGAAAGCAAGGATTTCATTGTGACACCCCAGAACCGCATGGAACCAAGGGGCCTCTGTGACACAGTGGAGCCTTTTCCAACCAAGGAGACCATTGTGACAAGATGGAAGATGATTGAACCCCCAGGTAAGGCCGCAGAGAGCCAAGGAGCGATTGTGACACGGAAAATGCAAGGATTCCATTAAGGCGTGACACAATCACATGGAACCAAAGGGCCTCTGTGACACAGTGCAGTTTTTCAGATAAAGGAGACCCTTGTGACATGATGGAAGATGACTGAACCCACAGGAAAGGCCATATGGAGCCGAGCTGCCATTCTGACACGAAGAAGGCAATGAACAAATTGTGACACGATAGAACCGCAGGGAACCAAGGGGCCAGTGTGACACAGTGGAGCTTTTCCAGACTAAGGAGACCATTGTGACATGATGGGAGATGATGCAACCAACAGGAAAGGCCACATGGAACCAAGGGTCTACAGTGACACTCTGGAGCTTTTTAATGCCTATGAGATCATTGTGACATGATAGAAGATGATTGACCCCAAAGGTAAATCGAATATGTGCCAAAGAGCCTTTGTGACACGAGGAAAGCAAGGATTTCATTGTGACCCCCTAGAACCGCATGGAACCAAGAGGTCTCTGGGACACAGTGGAGCCTTTTCCAACCAAGGAGACCATTGTGACAAGATGGAAGATGATTGAACCCTGAGGTTAGGCCTCAGAGAGTCAAGGAGCCATTGTGACATGGAAAATGCAAGGATTCCATTAAGGCGTGACACAATCACGTGGAACCAAAGGGCCTCTGTGACACAGTGCAGCTTTTTCAGACCAAGGAGACCATTGTGACATGATGGAAGATGATTGAAGCCACAGGAAAGTCACTTGGAGCCAAGGGGCCGCAGTGCCTCAGTGGAGCTTTTTCAGCCCAAAGAGACCATTGTGACATGATAGAAGATGATTGAGCCCAAAGGTAAGTCCAATTGGCGCCAAAGAGCCTTTGTGACACGAGGAAAGCAAGGATTTCATTGTGACACCCCAGAACCGCATGGAACCAAGGGGCCTCTGTGACACAGTGGAGCCTTTTCCGACCAAGGAGACCATTGTGACAAGATGGAAGATGATTGAACCCCCAGGTAAGGCCGCAGAGAGCCAAGGAGCCATTGTGACACGGAAAATGCAAGGATTCCATTAAGGCGTGACACAATCACATGGAACCAAAGGGCCTCTGTGACACAGTGCAGTTTTTCAGACTAAGGAGACCCTTGTGACATGATGGAAGATGACTGAACCCACAGGAAAGGCCATATGGAGCCGAGCTGCCATTCTGACACGAAGAAGGCAATGAACCAATTGTGACACGATAGAACCGCAGGGAACCAAGGGGCCAGTGTGACACAGTGGAGCTTTTCCAGACCAAGGAGACCATTGTGCCATGATGGAAGATGATTGAACCCAGAGCTAAGGCCATATGGAGCCAAGGATCAATTCTGACACGAAGAAAGGAAGGATTCCATTGTGACATAATGGAACCGCATGGAACCAAGGGGCCACTGTGTCAGAGTGGAGCTTTTTCAGGCCAAGGAAACCATTGTGACATGATGGGAGATGACTGAAACCCTAGCTAAGGCTGCAGAGAGCCAAGGAGCCATTGTGACACGGAAAATGCAAGGTTTCCATTAAGGCGTGTGACAATCACATGGAACCAAAGGGCCTCTGTGACACAGTGCAGCTTTTTCAGACCAAGGAGACCATTGTGACATGATGGAAGATGATTGAAACCACAGGAAAGGCCACAGGGAGCCAAGGGGCCACAGTGGCACAGTGGAGCATTTCCAGACTCAGGAGACCATTGTGACATGATGGGAGATGATGCAACCAACAGGAAAGGCCATATGGAACCAAGGGACCACTGTGACAGAGTGGAGTTTTTCAAGCCTACGAGATAATTGTGCCATGGTGGAAGATGATTGAACCCTGCGGTAAGGACACTTGGAGCCAAAGAGCCTTTGTGACACGAGGAAAGCAAGGATTTCATTGTGACCCCCTAGAACCGCATGGAACCAAGAGGTCTCTGGGACACAGTGGAGCTTTTTCCGACCAAGGAGACCATTGTGACAAGATGGAAGATGATTGAACCCTGAGGTAAGGCCGCAGAGAGCCAAGGAGCCATTGTGACACGGAAAATGCAAGGTTTCCATTAAGGCGTGACACAATCACGTGGAACCAAAGGGCCTCTGTGACACAGTGCAGCTTTTTCAGACCAAGGAGACCATTGTGACATGATGGAAGATGATTGAAGCCAGAGGTAAGGCCATATGGAGCCAAGGATCAATTCTTACACGAAGAAAGGAGTGATTGCATTGTGACACAATGGAAGCGCAGGGAACCGAGGGGCCAGTGTGACACAGTAGAGCTTTTTCAGACAAAGGAGACCATTATGTCAAGATTCAAGATGAGTGAACCCACAGGAAAGGCCACATGGAGTCGAGTAGCCATTCTGACAGGAAGAAAGCAATGAACCAATTGTGACACGATAGAACCGCAGGGAACCAAGGGGCCAGTGTGACACAGTGGAGCTTTTCCAGCCCAAGGAGACCATTGTGACATGATGGGAGATGATGTGACGAACAGGAAAGGCCACATGGAACCAAGAGTCCACTGTGACAGAGTGCAGCTTTTTCAAGCCTACGAGATAATTGTGACATGATGGAAGATGATTGAACCCAGAGGTAAGGCCACTTGGAGACAAAGAGCCTTTGTAACACGAGGAAAGCGAGGATTTCATTGTGACATCCCAGAACTGCATGGAACCAAGAGGCCTCTGTGACACAGTGGAGCCTTTTCCGAGCAAGGAGACCATTGTGGCAAGATGGAAGATGACTGAACCCACAGGAAAGGTCACATGGAGCCAAGCAGCCATTCTGACATGAAGAAGGTAATGAACCAGTAGTGACATGACAGAACCGCAGGGAACCAAGGGGCCACAGTTACACAGTGGAGCTTTTTCAGACCAAGGAGTCTATTGTGATTTGATGGGAGATGATGCAACCAACAGGAAAGGCCACATGGAACCACGGGTCCACTGTGACACAGTGGAGTTTTTCAAGCCTACGAGATAATTGTGACATGGTGGAAGATGATTGAACCCTGGGGTAAGGACACTTGGAGCCAAAGAGCCTTTGTGACACGAAGAAAGCAAGGATTTCATTGTGACACCCCAGAACCGCATGGAACCAAGAGGCCTCTGGGGCACAGTGGTGCCTTTTCCGACCAAGGAGACCATTGTGACAAGATGGAAGATGATTGAACCCCCAGGTAAGGCTGCAGAGAGCCAAGGAGCCATTGTGACACAGAAAATGCAAGGATTCCATTAAGGCGTGTCACATTTACATGGAACCAAAGGGCCTCTGTGACACAATGCAGCTTTTTCAGACCAAGGAGACCATTGTGACATGATGGAAGATGATTGAACCCACAGGAAAGGCCGCATGGAGCCAAGCAGCCATTCTGACTCGAAGAAAGTTATGAACCAATTGTGACACGATAGAACTGCAGGGAACCAAGGGGCCAGTGTGACACAGTGGAGCTTTTCCAGACCAAGGAGACCATTGTGAAATGATGGAAGATGATTGAACCCAGAGCTAAGGCCATATGGAGCCAAGGATCGATGCTGACACGAAGAAAGGAGGGATTCCATTGTGACACAATGGAACCGCATGGAACCAAGGGGCCACTGTGTCAGAGTGGATCTTTTTCAGCCCAAGGAGAACATTGTGACATGATGGGAGATGATGCAAGCAACAGGAAAGGCCACATGGAACCAAGGGTCTACAGTGACACTCTGGAGCTTTTTAAAGCCTATGAGAACATTGTGACATGATAGAAGATGATTGAGCCCAAAGGTAAGTCGAATATGCGGCGAAGAGCCTTTGTGACACGAGGAAAGCAAGGATTTCATTGTGACCCCCTAGAACCGCATGGAACCAAGAGGCCTCTGGGACACAGTGGCGCCTTTTCCGACCAAGGAGACCATTGTGACAAGATGGAAGATGATTGAACCCCCAGGTAAGGCCGCAGGGAGCCAAGGAGCCATTGTGACACAGAAAATGCAAGGATTCCATTAAGGCGTGCCACAATCACATGGAACCAAAGGGCCTCTGTGACACAGTGCAGTTTTTTCAGACCAAGGAGACCATTGTGACATGATGGAAGATGATTGAACCCACAGGAAAGGCCACATGGAGCCAAGCAGCCATTCTGACACGAAGAAGGCAATGAACAAATTGTGACACGATAGAACCGCAGGGAACCAAGGGGCCAGTGTGACACAGTGGAGCTTTTCCAGACTAAGGAGACCATTGTGACATGATGGGAGATGATGCAACCAACAGGAAAGGCCACATGGAACCAAGGGTCTACAGTGACACTCTGGAGCTTTTTAATGCCTATGAGATCATTGTGACATGATAGAAGATGATTGACCCCAAAGGTAAATCGAATATGTGCCAAAGAGCCTTTGTGACACGAGGAAAGCAAGGATTTCATTGTGACCCCCTAGAACCGCATGGAACCAAGAGGTCTCTGGGACACAGTGGAGCCTTTTCCAACCAAGGAGACCATTGTGACAAGATGGAAGATGATTGAACCCTGAGGTTAGGCCTCAGAGAGTCAAGGAGCCATTGTGACATGGAAAATGCAAGGATTCCATTAAGGCGTGACACAATCACGTGGAACCAAAGGGCCTCTGTGACACAGTGCAGCTTTTTCAGACTAAGGAGACCATTGTGACATGATGGAAGATGATTGAAGCCACAGGAAAGCCACTTGGAGCCAAGGGGCCGCAGTGCCACAGTGGAGCTTTTTCAGCCCAAAGAGACCATTGTGACATGATAGAAGATGATTGAGCCCAAAGGTAAGTCCAATTGGCGCCAAAGAGCCTTTGTGACACGAGGAAAGCAAGGATTTCATTGTGACACCCCAGAACCGCATGGAACCAAGGGGCCTCTGTGACACAGTGGAGCCTTTTCCGACCAAGGAGACCATTGTGACAAGATGGAAGATGATTGAACCCCCAGGTAAGGCCGCAGAGAGCCAAGGAGCCATTGTGACACGGAAAATGCAAGGATTCCATTAAGGCCTGCCACAATCACATGGAACCAAAGGGCCTCTGTGACACAGTGCAGTTTTTCAGACTAAGGAGACCCTTGTGACATGATGGAAGATGACTGAACCCACAGGAAAGGCCATATGGAGCCGAGCTGCCATTCTGACACGAAGAAGGCAATGAACCAATTGTGACACGATAGAACCGCAGGGAACCAAGGGGCCAGTGTGACACAGTGGAGCTTTTCCAGACCAAGGAGACCATTGTGCCATGATGGAAGATGATTGAACCCAGAGCTAAGGCCATATGGAGCCAAGGATCAATTCTGACACGAAGAAAGGAAGGATTCCATTGTGACATAATGGAACCGCATGGAACCAAGGGGCCACTGTGTCAGAGTGGAGCTTTTTCAGGCCAAGGAAACCATTGTGACATGATGGGAGATGACTGAAACCCTAGCTAAGGCTGCAGAGAGCCAAGGAGCCATTGTGACATGGAAAATGCAAGGTTTCCATTAAGGCGTGTGACAATCACATGGAACCAAAGGGCCTCTGTGACACAGTGCAGCTTTTTCAGACCAAGGAGACCATTGTGACATGATGGAAGATGATTGAAACCACAGGAAAGGCCACAGGGAGCCAAGGGGCCACAGTGGCACAGTGGAGCATTTCCAGACTCAGGAGACCATTGTGACATGATGGGAGATGATGCAACCAACAGGAAAGGCCATATGGAACCAAGGGACCACTGTGACAGAGTGGAGTTTTTCAAGCCTACGAGATAATTGTGCCATGGTGGAAGATGATTGAACCCTGCGGTAAGGACACTTGGAGCCAAAGAGCCTTTGTGACACGAGGAAAGCAAGGATTTCATTGTGACCCCCTAGAACCGCATGGAACCAAGAGGTCTCTGGGACACAGTGGAGCCTTTTCCAACCAAGGAGACCATTGTGACAAGATGGAAGATGATTGAACCCTGAGGTTAGGCCTCAGAGAGTCAAGGAGCCATTGTGACATGGAAAATGCAAGGATTCCATTAAGGCGTGACACAATCACGTGGAACCAAAGGGCCTCTGTGACACAGTGCAGCTTTTTCAGACCAAGGAGACCATTGTGACATGATGGAAGATGATTGAAGCCACAGGAAAGTCACTTGGAGCCAAGGGGCCGCAGTGCCTCAGTGGAGCTTTTTCAGCCCAAAGAGACCATTGTGACATGATAGAAGATGATTGAGCCCAAAGGTAAGTCCAATTGGCGCCAAAGAGCCTTTGTGACACGAGGAAAGCAAGGATTTCATTGTGACACCCCAGAACCGCATGGAACCAAGGGGCCTCTGTGACACAGTGGAGCCTTTTCCGACCAAGGAGACCATTGTGACAAGATGGAAGATGATTGAACCCCCAGGTAAGGCCGCAGAGAGCCAAGGAGCCATTGTGACACGGAAAATGCAAGGATTCCATTAAGGCCTGCCACAATCACATGGAACCAAAGGGCCTCTGTGACACAGTGCAGTTTTTCAGACTAAGGAGACCCTTGTGACATGATGGAAGATGACTGAACCCACAGGAAAGGCCATATGGAGCCGAGCTGCCATTCTGACACGAAGAAGGCAATGAACCAATTGTGACACGATAGAACCGCAGGGAACCAAGGGGCCAGTGTGACACAGTGGAGCTTTTCCAGACCAAGGAGACCATTGTGCCATGATGGAAGATGATTGAACCCAGAGCTAAGGCCATATGGAGCCAAGGATCAATTCTGACACGAAGAAAGGAAGGATTCCATTGTGACATAATGGAACCGCATGGAACCAAGGGGCCACTGTGTCAGAGTGGAGCTTTTTCAGGCCAAGGAAACCATTGTGACATGATGGGAGATGACTGAAACCCTAGCTAAGGCTGCAGAGAGCCAAGGAGCCATTGTGACACGGAAAATGCAAGGTTTCCATTAAGGCGTGTGACAATCACATGGAACCAAAGGGCCTCTGTGACACAGTGCAGCTTTTTCAGACCAAGGAGACCATTGTGACATGATGGAAGATGATTGAAACCACAGGAAAGGCCACAGGGAGCCAAGGGGCCACAGTGGCACAGTGGAGCATTTCCAGACTCAGGAGACCATTGTGACATGATGGGAGATGATGCAACCAACAGGAAAGGCCATATGGAACCAAGGGACCACTGTGACAGAGTGGAGTTTTTCAAGCCTACGAGATAATTGTGCCATGGTGGAAGATGATTGAACCCTGCGGTAAGGACACTTGGAGCCAAAGAGCCTTTGTGACACGAGGAAAGCAAGGATTTCATTGTGACCCCCTAGAACCGCATGGAACCAAGAGGTCTCTGGGACACAGTGGAGCTTTTTCCGACCAAGGAGACCATTGTGACAAGATGGAAGATGATTGAACCCTGAGGTAAGGCCGCAGAGAGCCAAGGAGCCATTGTGACACGGAAAATGCAAGGTTTCCATTAAGGCGTGACACAATCACGTGGAACCAAAGGGCCTCTGTGACACAGTGCAGCTTTTTCAGACCAAGGAGACAATTGTGACATGATGGAAGATGATTGAAGCCAGAGGTAAGGCCATATGGAGCCAAGGATCAATTCTTACACGAAGAAAGGAGTGATTGCATTGTGACACAATGGAAGCGCAGGGAACCGAGGGGCCAGTGTGACACAGTAGAGCTTTTTCAGACAAAGGAGACCATTATGTCAAGATTCAAGATGAGTGAACCCACAGGAAAGGCCACATGGAGTCGAGTAGCCATTCTGACAGGAAGAAAGCAATGAACCAATTGTGACACGATAGAACCGCAGGGAACCAAGGGGCCAGTGTGACACAGTGGAGCTTTTCCAGCCCAAGGAGACCATTGTGACAGGATGGGAGATGATGTGACCAACAGGAAAGGCCACATGGAACCAAGAGTCCACTGTGACAGAGTGCAGCTTTTTCAAGCCTACGAGATAATTGTGACATGATGGAAGATGATTGAACCCAGAGGTAAGGCCACTTGGAGACAAAGAGCCTTTGTAACACGAGGAAAGCGAGGATTTCATTGTGACATCCCAGAACTGCATGGAACCAAGAGGCCTCTGTGACACAGTGGAGCCTTTTCCGAGCAAGGAGACCATTGTGGCAAGATGGAAGATGACTGAACCCACAGGAAAGGTCACATGGAGCCAAGCAGCCATTCTGACATGAAGAAGGTAATGAACCAGTAGTGACATGACAGAACCGCAGGGAACCAAGGGGCCACAGTTACACAGTGGAGCTTTTTCAGACCAAGGAGTCTATTGTGATTTGATGGGAGATGATGCAACCAACAGGAAAGGCCACATGGAACCACGGGTCCACTGTGACACAGTGGAGTTTTTCAAGCCTACGAGATAATTGTGACATGGTGGAAGATGATTGAACCCTGGGGTAAGGACACTTGGAGCCAAAGAACCTTTGTGACACGAAGAAAGCAAGGATTTCATTGTGACACCCCAGAACCGCATGGAACCAAGAGGCCTCTGGGGCACAGTGGTGCCTTTTCCGACCAAGGAGACCATTGTGACAAGATGGAAGATGATTGAACCCCCAGGTAAGGCTGCAGAGAGCCAAGGAGCCATTGTGACACAGAAAATGCAAGGATTCCATTAAGGCGTGTCACATTTACATGGAACCAAAGGGCCTCTGTGACACAATGCAGCTTTTTCAGACCAAGGAGACCATTGTGACATGATGGAAGATGATTGAACCCACAGGAAAGGCCGCATGGAGCCAAGCAGCCATTCTGACTCGAAGAAAGTTATGAACCAATTGTGACACGATAGAACTGCAGGGAACAAGGGGCCAGTGTGACACAGTGGAGCTTTTCCAGACCAAGGAGACCATTGTGAAATGATGGAAGATGATTGAACCCAGAGCTAAGGCCATATGGAGCCAAGGATCGATGCTGACACGAAGAAAGGAGGGATTCCATTGTGACACAATGGAACCGCATGGAACCAAGGGGCCACTGTGTCAGAGTGGATCTTTTTCAGCCCAAGGAGAACATTGTGACATGATGGGAGATGATGCAAGCAACAGGAAAGGCCACATGGAACCAAGGGTCTACAGTGACACTCTGGAGCTTTTTAAAGCCTATGAGAACATTGTGACATGATAGAAGATGATTGAGCCCAAAGGTAAGTCGAATATGCGGCGAAGAGCCTTTGTGACACGAGGAAAGCAAGGATTTCATT
The DNA here is from genome assembly GCF_031753505.1 of Anomalospiza imberbis. NCBI lineage: Eukaryota > Metazoa > Chordata > Aves > Passeriformes > Viduidae > Anomalospiza > Anomalospiza imberbis. Next base: position 8,700 of record NW_027099556.1, on the reverse strand, counting down.
GTGACCCACTAGAACCGCATGGAACCAAGAGGCCTCTGGGACACAGTGGAGCCTTTTCCAACCAAGGAGACAATTGTGACAAGATGGAAGATGATTGAACCCCCAGGTAAGGCCGCAGAGAGTCAAGGAGCCATTGTGACATTGAAAATGCAAGGATTCCATTAAGGCGTGACACAATCACGTGGAACCAAAGGGCCTCTGTGACACAGTGCAGCTTTTTCAGACTAAGGAGACCATTGTGACATGATGGAAATGATTGAAGCCACAGGAAAGCCACTTGGAGCCAAGGGGCCGCAGTGCCACAGTGGAGCTTTTTCAGCCCAAAGAGACCATTGTGACATGATAGAAGATGATTGAGCCCAAAGGTAAGTCCAATATGCGCCAAAGAGCCTTTGTGACACGAGGAAAGCAAGGATTTCATTGTGACACCCCAGAACCGCATGGAACCAAGAGGACTCTGTGACACAGTGGAGCCTTTTCCAACCAAGGAGACCATTGTGACAAGATGGAAGATGATTGAACCCCCAGGTAAGGCCGCAGAGAGCCAAGGAGCCATTGTGACACGGAAAATGCAAGGTTTCCATTAAGGCGTGACACAATCACATGGAACCAAAGGGCCTCTGTGACACAGTGCAGCTTTTTCAGACCAAGGAGACCATTGTGACATGATGGAAGATGATTGAAACCACAGGAAAGGCCACAGGGAGCCAAGGGGCCACAGTGGCACAGTGGAGCATTTGCAGACTAAGGAGACCATTGTGACATGATGGGAGATGATGCAACCAACAGGAAGGGCCATATGGAACCAAGGGACCACTGTGACAGAGTGGAGTTTTTCAAGCCTACGAGATAATTGTGCCATGGTGGAAGATGATTGAACCCTGCGGTAAGGACACTTGGAGCCAAAGAGCCTTTGTGACACGAGGAAAGCAAGGATTTCATTGTGACCCCCTAGAACCGCATGGAACCAAGAGGTCTCTGGGACACAGTGGAGCTTTCTCCGACCAAGGAGACCATTGTGACAAGATGGAAGATGATTGAACCCCCAGGTAAGGCCGCAGAGAGCCAAGGAGCCATTGTGACACGGAAAAGGCACGGTTTCCATTAAGGCGTGTCACATTTACATGGAACCAAAGGGCCTCTGTGGCACAGTGCAGCTTTTTCAGACCAAGGAGACCATTGTGACATGATGGAAGATGATTGAAGCCACAGGAAAGCCACTTGGAGCCAAGGGGCCGCAGTGCCACAGTGGAGCATTTCCAGACTAAGGAGACCATTGTGACATGATGGAAGATGATTGAACCCCCAGGTAAGGCCGCAGAGAGCCAAGGAGCCATTGTGACACGGAAAATGCAAGGATTCCATTAAGGCGTGTCACAATCACATGGAACCAAAGGGCCTCTGTGACACAGTGCAGTTTTTCAGACTAAGGAGACCATTGTGACATGATGGAAGGTGACTGAACCCACAGGAAAGGCCATATGGAGCCGAGCTGCCATTCTGACACGAAGAACGCAATGAACCAATTGTGACACGATAGAACCGCAGGGAACCAAGGGGCCAGTGTGACACAGTGGAGCTTTTCCAGACCAAGGAGACCATTGTGACATGATGGAAGATGATTGAACCCAGAGCTAAGGCCATATGGAGCCAAGGATCAATTCTGACACGAAGAAAGGAAGGATTCCATTGTGACATAATGGAACCGCATGGAACCAAGGGGCCAGTGTGTCAGAGTGGAGCTTTTTCAGCCAAAGGAGACCATTGTGACAAGATGGAAGATGATTGAACCCCAGGTAAGGCCGCAGAGAGCCAAGGAGCCATTGTGACACGGAAAATGCAAGGATTCCATTAAGGCGTGACACAATCACGTGGAACCAAAGGGCCTCTGTGACACAGTGCAGCTTTTTCAGACCAAGGAGACCATTGTGACATGATGGAAGATGATTGAACCCACAGGAAAGGCCACAGGGAGCCAAGGGGCCACAGTGGCACAGTGGAGCATTTCCAGACTAAGGAGACCATTGTGACATGATGGGAGATGATGTGACCAACAGGAAAGGCCACATGGAACCAAGAGTCCACTGTGACAGAGTGCAGCTTTTTCAAGCCTACGAGATAATTGTGACATGATGGAAGATGATTGAACCCAGAGGTAAGGCCACTTGGAGAAAAAGTGCCTTTGCAACACGAGGAAAGCGAGGATTTCATTGTGACATCCCAGAACTGCATGGAACCAAGAGGCCTCTGTGACACAGTGGAGCCTTTTCCGAGCAAGGAGACCATTGTGGGGAGATGGAAGATGACTGAACCCACAGGAAAGGTCACATGGAGCCGAGCAGCCATTCTGACATGAAGAAGGTAAAGAACCAATAGTGACATGACAGAACCGCAGGGAACCAAGGGGCCACAGGTACACAGTGGAGCCTTTTCCAACCAAGGAGACCATTGTGACAAGATGGAAGATGATTGAACACTGAGGTTAGGCCTCAGAGAGTCAAGGAGCCATTGTGACATGGATGATGCAAGGATTCCATTAAGGCGTGACACAATCACGTGGAACCAAAGGGCCTCTGTGACACAGTGCAGCTTTTTCAGACCAAGGAGACCATTGTGACATGATGGAAGATGATTGAAGCCACAGGAAAGGCCACATGGAGCCAAGGGGCCGCAGTGCCTCAGTGGAGCTTTTTCAGCCCAAAGAGACCATTGTGACATGATAGAAGATGATTGAGCCCAAAGGTAAGTCCAATATGCGCCAAAGAGCCTTTGTGACACGAGGAAAGCAAGGATTTCATTGTGACACCCCAGAACCGCATGGAACCAAGAGGACTCTGTGACACAGTGGAGCCTTTTCCAACCAAGGAGACCATTGTGACAAGATGGAAGATGATTGAACCCCCAGGTAAGGCCGCAGAGAGCCAAGGAGCCATTGTGACACGGAAAATGCAAGGATTCCATTAAGGCCTGCCACAATCACATGGAACCAAAGGGCCTCTGTGACACAGTGCAGTTTTTCAGATAAAGGAGACCCTTGTGACATGATGGAAGATGACTGAACCCACAGGAAAGGCCATATGGAGCCAAGCTGCCATTCTGACACGAAGAAGGCAATGAACCAATTGTGACACCCCAGAACCGCAGGAAACCAAGGGCCCAGTGTGACACAGGGGAGCTTTTCCAGACCAAGGAGACCATTGTGACATGATGGAAGATGATTGAACCCAGAGCTAAGGCCATATGGAGCCAAGGATCAATTCTGACACGAAGAAAGGAAGGATTCCATTGTGACATAATGGAACCGCATGGAACCAAGGGGCCAGTGTGTCAGAGTGGAGCTTTTTCAGCCCAAGGAGACCATTGTGACAAGATGGAAGATGATTGAACCCCCAGGTAAGGCCGCAGAGAGCCAAGGAGCCATTGTGACACGGAAAATGCAAGGATTCCATTAAGGCGTGTGACAATCACATGGAACCAAAGGGCCTCTGTGACACAGTGCAGCTTTTGCAGACCAAGGAGACCATTGTGACATGATGGAAGATGATTGAAACCACAGGAAAGGCCACAGGGAGCCAAGGGGCCACAGTGGCACAGTGGAGCATTTCCAGACTAAGGAGACCATTGTGACATGATGGGAGATGATGCAACCAACAGGAAAGGCCATATGGAACCAAGGGACCACTGTGACAGAGTGGAGTTTTTCAAGCCTACGAGATAATTGTGCCATGGTGGAAGATGATTGAACCCTGCGGTAAGGACACTTGGAGCCAAAGAGCCTTTGTGACACGAGGAAAGCAAGGATTTCATTGTGACCCCCTAGAAACGCATGGAACCAAGAGGTCTCTGGGACACAGTGGAGCTTTTTCCGACCAAGGAGACCATTGTGACAAGATGGAAGATGATTGAACCCTGAGGTAAGGGCCGCAGAGAGCCAAAGAGCCATTGTGACACGGAAAATGCACGGTTTCCATTAAGGCGTGACACAATCACGTGGAACCAAAGGGCCTCTGTGACACAGTGCAGCTTTTTCAGACCAAGGAGACCATTGTGACATGATGGAAGATGATTGAAACCACAGGAAAGGCCACAGGGAGCCAAGGGGCCACAGTGGCACAGTGGAGCATTTCCAGACTAAGGAGACCATTGTGACATGATGGGAGATGATGTGACCAACAGGAAAGGCCACATGGAACCAAGAGTCCACTGTGACAGAGTGCAGCTTTTTCAAGCCTACGAGATAATTGTGACATGATGGAAGATGATTGAACCCAGAGGTAAGGCCACTTGGAGACAAAGTGCCTTTGTAACACGAGGAAAGTGAGGATTTCATTGTGACATCCCAGAACTGCATGGAACCAAGAGGCCTCTGTGACACAGTGGAGCCTTTTCCGAGCAAGGAGACCATTGTGGCAAGATGGAAGATGACTGAACCCACAGGAAAGGTCACATGGAGCCGAGCAGCCATTCTGACATGAAGAAGGTAATGAACCAGTAGTGACATGACAGAACCGCAGGGAACCAAGTGGCCACAGTTACACAGCGGAGCTTTTTCAGACCAAGGAGTCTATTGTGATTTGATGGGAGATGATGCAACCAACAGAAAAGGCCACATGGAACCAAGGGTCCACTGTGACACAGTGGAGTTTTTCAAGCCTACGAGATAATTGTGACATGGTGGAAGATGATTGAACCCTGTGGTAAAGACACTTGGAGCCAAAGAACCTTTGTGACACGAGGAAAGCAAGGATTTCATTGTGACACCCCAGAACCGCATGGAACCAAGAGGCCTCTGGGAAACAGTGGCGCCTTTTCCGAGCAAGAAGAACATTGTGACAAGATGGATGATGATTGAACCCCCAGGTAAGGCCGCAGAGAGCCAAGGAGCCATTGTGACACGGAAAATGCAAGGATTCCATTAAGGCGTGCCACAATCACATGGAACCAAAGGGCCTCTGTGACACAGTGCAGCTTTTTCAGACCAAGGAGACCATTGTGACATGATGGAAGATGATTGAACCCACAGGAAAGGCCACATGGAGCCAAGCAGCCATTCTGACTCGAAGGAAGTTATGAACCAATTGTGACACGATAGAACCGCAGGGAACCAAGGGGCCAGTGTGACACAGTGGAGCTTTTCCAGCCCAAGGAGACCATTGTGACATGATGGGAGATGATGTGACGAACAGGAAAGGCCACATGGAACCAAGAGTCCACTGTGACAGAGTGCAGCTTTTTCAAGCCTACGAGATAATTGTGACATGATGGAAGATGATTGAACCCAGAGGTAAGGCCACTTGGAGACAAAGAGCCTTTGTAACACGAGGAAAGCGAGGATTTCATTGTGACATCCCAGAACTGCATGGAACCAAGAGGCCTCTGTGACACAGTGGAGCCTTTTCCGAGCAAGGAGACCATTGTGGCAAGATGGAAGATGACTGAACCCACAGGAAAGGTCACATGGAGCCGAGCAGCCATTCTGGCATGAAGAAGGTAATGAACCAGTAGTAACATGACAGAACCGCAGGGAACCAAGGGGCCACAGTTACACAGTGGAGCTTTTTCAGACCAAGGAGTCTATTGTGATTTGATGGGAGATGATGCAACCAACAGGAAAGGCCACATGGAACCACGGGTCCACTGTGACACAGTGGAGTTTTTCAAGCCTGCGAGATAATTGTGACATGGTGGAAGATGATTGAGCCCTGTGGTAAGGACACTTGGAGCCAAAGAAACTTTGTGACACGAAGAAAGCAAGGATTTCATTGTGACACCCCAGAACCGCATGGAACCAAGAGGCCTCTGGGACACAGTGGGGCCTTTTCCGACCAAGGAGACCATTGTGACAAGATGGAAGATGATTGAACCCCCAGGTAAGGCCGCAGGGAGCCAAGGAGCCATTGTGACACAGAAAATGCAAGGATTCCATTAAGGCGTGCCACAATCACATGGAACCAAAGGGCCTCTGTGACACAGTGCAGTTTTTTCAGACCAAGGAGACCATTGTGACATGATGGAAGATGACTGAACCCACAGGAAAGGCCATATGGAGCCGAGTTGCCATTCTGACACGAAGAAGGCAATGATCCAAATGTGACACGATAGAACCGCAGGGAACCAAGGGGCCAGTGTGACGCAGTGGAGCTTTTCCAGACCAAGGAGACCATTGTGACATGATGGAAGATGATTGAACCCAGAGCTAAGGCCATATGGAGCCAAGGATCAATTCTGACACGAAGAAAGGAAGGATTCCATTGTGACATAATGGAACCGCATGGAACCAAGGGGCCAGTGTGTCAGAGTGGAGCTTTTTCAGCCCAAGGAGACCATTGTGACAAGATGGAAGATGATTGAACTCCCAGGTAAGGCCATTGTGACACGGAAAATGCAAGGATTCCATTAAGGCGTGTGACAATCACATGGAACCAAAGGGCCTCTGTGACACAGTGCAGCTTTTGCAGACCAAGGAGACCATTGTGACATGATGGAAGATGATTGAAACCACAGGAAAGGCCACAGGGAGCCAAGGGGCCACAGTGGCACAGTGGAGCATTTCCAGACTAAGGAGACCATTGTGACATGATGGGAGATGATGCAACCAACAGGAAAGGCCATATGGAACCAAGGGACCACTGTGACAGAGTGGAGTTTTTCAAGCCTACGAGATAATTGTGCCATGGTGGAAGATGATTGAACCCTGCGGTAAGGACACTTGGAGCCAAAGAGCCTTTGTGACACGAGGAAAGCAAGGATTTCATTGTGACCCCCTAGAACCGCATGGAACCAAGAGGTCTCTGGGACACAGTGGAGCTTTCTCCGACCAAGGTGACCATTGTGACAAGATGGAAGATGATTGAACCCCCAGGTAAGGCCGCAGAGAGCCAAGGAGCCATTGTGACACGGAAAAGGCACGGTTTCCATTAAGGCGTGACACAATCACGTGGAACCAAAGGGCCTCTGTGGCACAGTGCAGCTTTTTCAGACCAAGGAGACCATTGTGACATGATGGAAGATGATTGAAGCCACAGGAAAGCCACTTGGAGCCAAGGGGCCGCAGTGCCACAGTGGAGCATTTCCAGACTAAGGAGACCATTGTGACATGATAGAAGATGATTGAGCCCAAAGGTAAGTCCAATATGCGCCAAAGAGCCTTTGTGACACGAGGAAAGCAAGGATTTCATTGTGACACCCCGGAACCGCATGGAACCAAGGGGCCTCTGTGACACAGTGGAGCCTTTTCCAACCAAGGAGACCATTGTGACAAGATGGAAGATGATTGAACCCCCAGGTAAGGCCGCAGAGAGCCAAGGAGCCATTGTGACACGGAAAATGCAAGGATTCCATTAAGGCGTGACACAATCACATGGAACCAAAGGGCCTCTGTGACACAGTGCAGTTTTTCAGATAAAGGAGACCCTTGTGACATGATGGAAGATGACTGAACCCACAGGAAAGGCCATATGGAGCCGAGCTGCCATTCTGACACGAAGAAGGCAATGAACCAATTGTGACACCCCAGAACCGCAGGAAACCAAGGGCCCAGTGTGACACAGTGGAGCTTTTCCAGACCAAGGAGACCATTGTGACATGATGGAAGATGATTGAACCCAGAGCTAAGGCCATATGGAGCCAAGGATCAATTCTGACACGAAGAAAGGAAGGATTCCATTGTGACATAATGGAACCGCATGGAACCAAGGGGCCAGTGTGTCAGAGTGGAGCTTTTTCAGCCCAAGGAGACCATTGTGACAAGATGGAAGATGATTGAACCCCCAGGTAAGGCCGCAGAGAGCCAAGGAGCCATTGTGACACGGAAAATGCAAGGATTCCATTAAGGCGTGTGACAATCACATGGAACCAAAGGGCCTCTGTGACACAGTGCAGCTTTTGCAGACCAAGGAGACCATTGTGACATGATGGAAGATGATTGAAACCACAGGAAAGGCCACAGGGAGCCAAGGGGCCACAGTGGCACAGTGGAGCATTTCCAGACTAAGGAGACCATTGTGACATGATGGGAGATGATGCAACCAACAGGAAAGGCCATATGGAACCAAGGGACCACTGTGACAGAGTGGAGTTTTTCAAGCCTACGAGATAATTGTGCCATGGTGGAAGATGATTGAACCCTGCGGTAAGGACACTTGGAGCCAAAGAGCCTTTGTGACACGAGGAAAGCAAGGATTTCATTGTGACCCCCTAGAAACGCATGGAACCAAGAGGTCTCTGGGACACAGTGGAGCTTTTTCCGACCAAGGAGACCATTGGGACAAGATGGAAGATGATTGAACGCTGAGGTAAGGCCGCAGAGAGCCAAAGAGCCATTGTGACACGGAAAATGCACGGTTTCCATTAAGGCGTGACACAATCACGTGGAACCAAAGGGCCTCTGTGACACAGTGCAGCTTTTTCAGACCAAGGAGACCATTGTGACATGATGGAAGATGATTGAAACCACAGGAAAGGCCACAGGGAGCCAAGGGGCCACAGTGGCACAGTGGAGCATTTCCAGACTAAGGAGACCATTGTGACATGATGGGAGATGATGTGACCAACAGGAAAGGCCACATGGAACCAAGAGTCCACTGTGACAGAGTGCAGCTTTTTCAAGCCTACGAGATAATTGTGACATGATGGAAGATGATTGAACCCAGAGGTAAGGCCACTTGGAGACAAAGAGCCTTTGTAACACGAGGAAAGCGA
>NW_027099555.1:0-30480 GCF_031753505.1 Anomalospiza imberbis | reverse complement strand
ACAGGGAATACGGCCGGTGTTTGTCTCCAAGGGCCTTTGTCCCTGAGTAGCCGGATGCCTCCAAAAAATCCAAACAATTAAGGATATGTCCCAGACCCAACCAGCCCCCACCTCTAACCTGTGCTACCCTGACAGCCCCAAGGGAACCCTACCTGCTGACATCAGGAATCTGGGCTGACCATATTTCTTTCCTAGAAAAAATTGCTCGTGTCTTCCTGCAGGGGCCTTTGTCCCTGAGTGGCCGGACGCCTCCAAAAAATCCAAACGATTAAAGATATTTCCCAGACCCAACCTGCCCCCACCTCAAAACTGTGCTGCCTTGACAGTCCAACGGGAACTCTACATGCAGACATCAGCAACCTGGACCGGCAACTTTTCCTTACAGGGAAAAGGAGCGGTCTTTTTCTTGAGGAGCCTGTGGCCTTGAGTGCCGGCTACCTCCAAAAAATCCAAACGATTAAAGATATGTCCCAAACCTAACCTGCCCCCACCTCAAATTTGTGCTGCCTTGACAGTCCCAAGGGAACCCTACCTGCTGACATCAGGAACCAGGGTTGACCATATTTCTTTCCTAGAAAAAATTGCTCGTGTCTTCCTGCAGGGGCCTTTGTCCCTGAGTGGCCGGACGCCTCCAAAAAATCCAAATGACTAAAGATATGTCCCAGACCCAACCTGCCCCCCACCAGAAACTTGTGCTGCCCTGAGAGTCCCAAGGGAACCCTACAAACTGACATCAGCAACAAGGGCTGGCAACTTTTCCTTAACAGGGAATACGGCCGGTGTTTGTCTCCAAGGGCCTTTTTCCCTGAGTAGCCGGATGCCTCCAAAAAATCCAAACGATTAATGATATGTCCCAGACTTAATCTGCCCCCACCAGAAACTTCTGCTACCCTGACAGTCTAAAAGGAACCCTATAAACTGAGGGGAAGAACATGGGCTAGCAACTTTTCCTTCACAGGGAAAAGTGCCGGTGTTTGTCTTCAGGAACCTTTGTCCCAGAGTGGCCGGCTGCCTCCAAAATCTCCAACGATTAAAGATATGTCCCAGACCCAACCTGCCCCGCACCTCAAATTGGTGCTGCCCCGACAGTCTCAAGAGAACTCTACTAACTGACATCAGGAACCTGGTCTAGCAACTTTTCGTTCAAAGGGGAAAAGGGCCGGTGTTTGTCTTCAGGAGCCTGGGTCCCAGAGTGGCCGGCCGCCTCCAAAATATAAAAACGATTAAAGATATATCCCAGACCCAACCTACCCCCACCTCAAACCGGTGCTGCCCTGACAGTCCCAAGGGAACCCTAAAAACTGACATCAGCAACCAGGGTTGGCAACTTTTTCCTTAACAGGGAATACGGCCGGTGTTTGTCTCCAAGGGCCTTTGTCCCTGAGTAGCCGGATGCCTCCAAAAAATCCAAACAATTAAGGATATGTCCCAGACCCAACCAGCCCCCACCTCTAACCTGTGCTACCCTGACAGCCCCAAGGGAACCCTACCTGCTGACATCAGGAATCTGGGCTGACCATATTTCTTTCCTAGAAAAAATTGCTCGTGTCTTCCTGCAGGGGCCTTTGTCCCTGAGTGGCCGGACGCCTCCAAAAAATCCAAACGATTAAAGATATTTCCCAGACCCAACCTGCCCCCACCTCAAAACTGTGCTGCCTTGACAGTCCAACGGGAACTCTACATGCAGACATCAGCACCTGGACCGGCAACTTTTCCTTACAGGGAAAAGGAGCGGTCTTTTTCTTGAGGAGCCTGTGGCCTTGAGTGGCCGGCTACCTCCAAAAAAATCCAAACGATTAAAGATATGTCCCAAACCTAACCTGCCCCCACCTCAAATTTGTGCTGCCTTGACAGTCCCAAGGGAACCCTACCTGCTGACATCAGGAACCAGGGTTGACCATATTTCTTTCCTAGAAAAAATTGCTCGTGTCTTCCTGCAGGGGCCTTTGTCCCTGAGTGGCCGGACGCCTCCAAAAAATCCAAATGACTAAAGATATGTCCCAGACCCAACCTGCCCCCACCAGAAACTTGTGCTGCCCTGAGAGTCCCAAGGGAACTCTACAAACTGACATCAGCAACAAGGGCTGGCAACTTTTCCTTAACAGGGAATACGGCCGGTGTTTGTCTCCAAGGGCCTTTTTCCCTGAGTAGCCGGATGCCTCCAAAAAATCCAAACGATTAATGATATGTCCCAGACTTAATCTGCCCCCACCAGAAACTTCTGCTACCCTGACAGTCTAAAAGGAACCCTATAAACTGAGGGGAAGAACCTGGGCTGGCAACTTTTCCTTCACAGGGAAAAGTGCCGGTGTTTGTCTTCAGGAACCTTTGTCCCAGAGTGGCCGGCCGCCTCCAAAATCTCCAAACGATTAAAGATATGTCCCAGACCCAACCTGCCCCGCACCTCAAATTGGTGCTGCCCCGACAGTCTCAAGAGAACTCTACTAACTGACATCAGGAACCTGGTCTAGCAACTTTTCGTTCAAAGGGAAAAGGGCCGGTGTTTGTCTTCAGGAGCCTGGGTCCCAGAGTGGCCGGACGCCTCCAAAAAATCCAAACGATTAAAGATATTTCCCAGACCCAACCTGCCCCCACCTCAAAACTGTGCTGCCTTGACAGTCCAACGGGAACTCTACATGCAGACATCAGCAACCTGGACCGGCAACTTTTCCTTACAGGGAAAAGGAGCGGTCTTTTTCTTGAGGAGCCTGTGGCCTTGAGTGGCCGGCTACCTCCAAAAAATCCAAACGATTAAAGATATGTCCCAAACCTAACCTGCCCCCACCTCAAATTTGTGCTGCCTTGACAGTCCCAAGGGAACCCTACCTGCTGACATCAGGAACCAGGGTTGACCATATTTCTTTCCTAGAAAAAATTGTTCGTGTCTTCCTGCAGGGGCCTTTGTCCCTGAGTGGCCGGACGCCTCCAAAAAATCCAAATGACTAAAGATATGTCCCAGACCCAACCTGCCCCCACCAGAAACTTGTGCTGCCCTGAGAGTCCCAAGGGAACTCTACAAACTGACATCAGCAACAAGGGCTGGCAACTTTTCCTTAACAGGGAATACGGCCGGTGTTTGTCTCCAAGGGCCTTTTTCCCTGAGTAGCCGGATGCCTCCAAAAAATCCAAACGATTAATGATATGTCCCAGACTTAATCTGCCCCCACCAGAAACTTCTGCTACCCTGACAGTCTAAAAGGAACCCTATAAACTGAGGGGAAGAACCTGGGCTGGCAACTTTTCCTTCACAGGGAAAAGTGCCGGTGTTTGTCTTCAGGAACCTTTGTCCCAGAGTGGCCGGCCGCCTCCAAAATCTCCAAACGATTAAAGATATGTCCCAGACCCAACCTGCCCCGCACCTCAAATTGGTGCTGCCCCGACAGTCTCAAGAGAACTCTACTAACTGACATCAGGAACCTGGTCTAGCAACTTTTCGTTCAAAGGGAAAAGGGCCGGTGTTTGTCTTCAGGAGCCTGGGTCCCAGAGTGGCCGGCCGCCTCCAAAATATAAAAACGATTAAAGATATATCCCAGACCCAACCTACCCCCACCTCAAACCGGTGCTGCCCTGACAGTCCCAAGGGAACCCTAAAAACTGACATCAGCAACCAGGGTTGGCAACTTTTTCCTTAACAGGGAATACGGCCGGTGTTTGTCTCCAAGGGCCTTTGTCCCTGAGTAGCCGGATGCCTCCAAAAAATCCAAACAATTAAGGATATGTCCCAGACCCAACCAGCCCCCACCTCTAACCTGTGCTACCCTGACAGCCCCAAGGGAACCCTACCTGCTGACATCAGGAATCTGGGCTGACCATATTTCTTTCCTAGAAAAAATTGCTCGTGTCTTCCTGCAGGGGCCTTTGTCCCTGAGTGGCCGGACGCCTCCAAAAAATCCAAACGATTAAAGATATTTCCCAGACCCAACCTGCCCCCACCTCAAAACTGTGCTGCCTTGACAGTCCAACGGGAACTCTACATGCAGACATCAGCAACCTGGACCGGCAACTTTTCCTTACAGGGAAAAGGAGCGGTCTTTTTCTTGAGGAGCCTGTGGCCTTGAGTGGCCGGCTACCTCCAAAAAATCCAAACGATTAAAGATATGTCCCAAACCTAACCTGCCCCCACCTCAAATTTGTGCTGCCTTGACAGTCCCAAGGGAACCCTACCTGCTGACATCAGGAACCAGGGTTGACCATATTTCTTTCCTAGAAAAAATTGCTCGTGTCTTCCTGCAGGGGCCTTTGTCCCTGAGTGGCCGGACGCCTCCAAAAAATCCAAATGACTAAAGATATGTCCCAGACCCAACCTGCCCCCACCAGAAACTTGTGCTGCCCTGAGAGTCCCAAGGGAACCCTACAAACTGACATCAGCAACAAGGGCTGGCAACTTTTCCTTAACAGGGAATACGGCCGGTGTTTGTCTCCAAGGGCCTTTTTCCCTGAGTAGCCGGATGCCTCCAAAAAATCCAAACGATTAATGATATGTCCCAGACTTAATCTGCCCCCACCAGAAACTTCTGCTACCCTGACAGTCTAAAAGGAACCCTATAAACTGAGGGGAAGAACCTGGGCTGGCAACTTTTCCTTCACAGGGAAAAGTGCCGGTGTTTGTCTTCAGGAACCTTTGTCCCAGAGTGGCCGGCTGCCTCCAAAATCTCCAAACGATTAAAGATATGTCCCAGACCCAACCTGCCCCGCACCTCAAATTGGTGCTGCCCCGACAGTCTCAAGAGAACTCTACTAACTGACATCAGGAAACTGGTCTAGCAACTTTTCGTTCAAAGGGAAAAGGGCCGGTGTTTGTCTTCAGGAGCCTGGGTCCCAGAGTGGCCGGCCGCCTCCAAAATATAAAAACGATTAAAGATATATCCCAGACCCAACCTACCCCCACCTCAAACCGGTGCTGCCCTGACAGTCCCAAGGGAACCCTAAAAACTGACATCAGCAACCAGGGTTGGCAACTTTTTCCTTAACAGGGAATACGGCCGGTGTTTGTCTCCAAGGCCTTTGTCCCTGAGTAGCCGGATGCCTCCAAAAAATCCAAACAATTAAGGATATGTCCCAGACCCAACCAGCCCCCACCTCTAACCTGTGCTACCCTGACAGCCCCAAGGGAACCCTACCTGCTGACATCAGGAATCTGGGCTGACCATATTTCTTTCCTAGAAAAAATTGCTCGTGTCTTCCTGCAGGGGCCTTTGTCCCTGAGTGGCCGGACGCCTCCAAAAAATCCAAACGATTAAAGATATTTCCCAGACCCAACCTGCCCCACCTCAAAACTGTGCTGCCTTGACAGTCCAACGGGAACTCTACATGCAGACATCAGCAACCTGGACCGGCAACTTTTCCTTACAGGGAAAAGGAGCGGTCTTTTTCTTGAGGAGCCTGTGGCCTTGAGTGGCCGGCTACCTCCAAAAAATCCAAACGATTAAAGATATGTCCCAAACCTAACCTGCCCCCACCTCAAATTTGTGCTGCCTTGACAGTCCCAAGGGAACCCTACCTGCTGACATCAGGAACCAGGGTTGACCATATTTCTTTCCTAGAAAAAATTGCTCGTGTCTTCCTGCAGGGGCCTTTGTCCCTGAGTGGCCGGACGCCTCCAAAAAATCCAAATGACTAAAGATATGTCCCAGACCCAACCTGCCCCCACCAGAAACTTGTGCTGCCCTGAGAGTCCCAAGGGAACTCTACAAACTGACATCAGCAACAAGGGCTGGCAACTTTTCCTTAACAGGGAATACGGCCGGTGTTTGTCTCCAAGGGCCTTTTTCCCTGAGTAGCCGGATGCCTCCAAAAAATCCAAACGATTAATGATATGTCCCAGACTTAATCTGCCTCCACCAGAAACTTCTGCTACCCTGACAGTCTAAAAGGAACCCTATAAACTGAGGGGAAGAACCTGGGCTGGCAACTTTTCCTTCACAGGGAAAAGTGCCGGTGTTTGTCTTCAGGAACCTTTGTCCCAGAGTGGCCGGCCGCCTCCAAAATCTCCAAACGATTAAAGATATGTCCCAGACCCAACCTGCCCCGCACCTCAAATTGGTGCTGCCCCGACAGTCTCAAGAGAACTCTACTAACTGACATCAGGAACCTGGTCTAGCAACTTTTCGTTCAAAGGGAAAAGGGCCGGTGTTTGTCTTCAGGAGCCTGGGTCCCAGAGTGGCCGGCCGCCTCCAAAATATAAAAACGATTAAAGATATATCCCAGACCCAACCTACCCCCACCTCAAACCGGTGCTGCCCTGACAGTCCCAAGGGAACCCTAAAAACTGACATCAGCAACCAGGGTTGGCAACTTTTTCCTTAACAGGGAATACGGCCGGTGTTTGTCTCCAAGGGCCTTTGTCCCTGAGTAGCCGGATGCCTCCAAAAAATCCAAACAATTAAGGATATGTCCCAGACCCAACCAGCCCCCACCTCTAACCTGTGCTACCCTGACAGCCCCAAGGGAACCCTACCTGCTGACATCAGGAATCTGGGCTGACCATATTTCTTTCCTAGAAAAAATTGCTCGTGTCTTCCTGCAGGGGCCTTTGTCCCTGAGTGGCCGGACGCCTCCAAAAAATCCAAACGATTAAAGATATTTCCCAGACCCAACCTGCCCCCACCTCAAAACTGTGCTGCCTTGACAGTCCAACGGGAACTCTACATGCAGACATCAGCAACCTGGACCGGCAACTTTTCCTTACAGGGAAAAGGAGCGGTCTTTTTCTTGAGGAGCCTGTGGCCTTGAGTGGCCGGCTACCTCCAAAAAATCCAAACGATTAAAGATATGTCCCAAACCTAACCTGCCCCCACCTCAAATTTGTGCTGCCTTGACAGTCCCAAGGGAACCCTACCTGCTGACATCAGGAACCAGGGTTGACCATATTTCTTTCCTAGAAAAAATTGCTCGTGTCTTCCTGCAGGGGCCTTTGTCCCTGAGTGGCCGGACGCCTCCAAAAAATCCAAATGACTAAAGATATGTCCCAGACCCAACCTGCCCCCACCAGAAATTTGTGCTGCCCTGAGAGTCCCAAGGGAACCCTACAAACTGACATCAGCAACAAGGGCTGGCAACTTTTCCTTAACAGGGAATACGGCCGGTGTTTGTCTCCAAGGGCCTTTTTCCCTGAGTAGCCGGATGCCTCCAAAAAATCCAAACGATTAATGATATGTCCCAGACTTAATCTGCCCCCACCAGAAACTTCTGCTACCCTGACAGTCTAAAAGGAACCCTATAAACTGAGGGGAAGAACCTGGGCTGGCAACTTTTCCTTCACAGGGAAAAGTGCCGGTGTTTGTCTTCAGGAACCTTTGTCCCAGAGTGGCCGGCTGCCTCCAAAATCTCCAAACGATTAAAGATATGTCCCAGACCCAACCTGCCCCGCACCTCAAATTGGTGCTGCCCCGACAGTCTCAAGAGAACTCTACTAACTGACATCAGGAACCTGGTCTAGCAACTTTTCATTCAAAGGGAAAAGGGCCGGTGTTTGTCTTCAGGAGCCTGGGTCCCAGAGTGGCCGGCCGCCTCCAAAATCTCCAAACGATTAAAGATATGTCCCAGACCCAACCTACCCCCACCCCAAATTTGTGCTGCCCTGACAGTCCCAAGGGAACCCTACCTGCTGACATCAGGAACCTGGGTTGACATATTTCTTTCCTGGAAAAAATTGCTCGTGTCTTCCTGCAGGGGCCTTTGTCCCTGAGTGGCCGGCCGCCTCCAAAAAATCCAAACGATTAAAGATATGTCCCAAACCCAACCTGCCCCCACATCAAACCTGTGCTGCCCTGACAGTCCCAAGGGAACCCTACCTGCTGACATCAGGAATCTGGGCTGACCATATTTCTTTCAAAGAAAAAATTGCTTGTGTCTTCCTGCAGGGGCCTTTGTCCCTGAGTGGCCGGCCGCCTCCAAAATATCCAAACGATTAAAGATATGTCCCAAACCTAACCTGCCCCCACCTCAAATTTGTGCTGCCTTGACAGTCCCAAGGAAACCCTACCTGCTGACATCAGGAATCGGGGTTGGCCATATTTCTTTCCCAGAAAAAATTGCTTGTGTCTTTCTGCAGGGGCCTTTGTCCCTGAGTGGCCGGACGCCTCCAAAGAATCCAAACGATTAAAGATATGTCCCAGACACAACCTGCCCCCACCTCAAACCTGTGCTGCCCTGACAGTCCCAAGGGAACCCTACAAACTGACGTCAGCAACAAGGGCTGGCAACTTTTCCTTCTCAGACCCGACCGGCCCCCCCTCAAATTTGTGCCGCCCCGACAGTCTCAAGAGAACTCTACTAACTGACATCAGGAACATGGTCTAGCAAAATTTCGTTCAAAGGGAAAAGGGCCGGTGTTTGTCTTCAGGAACCTTTGTCCCAGAGTGGCCGGCTGCCTCCAAAATCTCCAAACGATTAAAGATATGTCCCAGACCCAACCTGCCCCGAACCTCAAATTTGTGCTGCCCCGACAGTCTCAAGAGAACTCTACCTGCTGACATCAGGAACCTGGGTTGACCATATTTCTTTCCTGGAAAAAATTGCTCGTGTCTTCCTGCAGGGGCCTTTGTCCCTGAGTGGCCGGACGCCTCCACAAAAATCCAAATGATTAAAGATATGTCCCAGACCCAACCTGCCCCCACATCAAACCTGTGCTGCCCTGACAGTCCCAAGGGAACCCTACCTGCTGACATTAGGAATCTGGGCTGACCATATTTCTTTCAAAGAAAAAATTGCTTGTGTCTTCCTGCAGGGGCCTTTGTCCCTGAGTGGCCGGCCGCCTCCAAAATATCCAAACGATTAAAGATATTTCCCAGACCTAATGTGCCGCCACCTCAATGCTGTGCTGCCCTGACAGTCCCAAGGAAACCCTACCTGCTGACATCAGGAATCTGGGTTGACCATATTTCTTTCCTAGAAAAAATTGCTCGTGTCTTCCTCCAGGGGACTTTGTCCCTGAGTGGCCGGACGCCTCCAAAAAATCAAAACGATTAAAGATATGTCCCAGACCCAACCTGCCCCCACATCAAACCTGTGCTGCCCTGACAGTCCCAAGGGAACCCTAAAAACTGACATCAGCAACCAGGGCTGGCAACTTTTCCTTAACAGGGAATACGGCTGGTGTTTGTCTCCAAGGGCCTTTGTCCCTGAGTAGCCGGATGCCTCCAAAAAATCCAAACGATTAATGATATGTCCCAGACTAAATCTGCCCCCACCAGAAACTTTTGCTACCCTGACAGTCACAAAGGACCCCTATAAACTGAGGGGAGGAACCTGGGCTGGCAACTTCTCCTTCACAGGGAAAAGGGCCGGTGTTTGTCTTCAGGAACCTTTGTCCCAGAGTGGCCGGCCGCCTCCAAAATCTCCAAACGATTAAAGATATGTCCCAGACCCAACCTGCCCCGCACCTCAAATTGGTGCTGCCCCGACAGTCTCAAGAGAACTCTACTAACTGACATCAGGAACCTGGTCTAGCAACTTTTCGTTCAAAGGGAAAAGGGCCGGTGTTTGTCTTCAGGAGCCTGGGTCCCAGAGTGGCCGGCCGCCTCCAAAATATAAAAACGATTAAAGATATATCCCAGACCCAACCTACCCCCACCTCAAACCGGTGCTGCCCTGACAGTCCCAAGGGAACCCTAAAAACTGACATCAGCAACCAGGGTTGGCAACTTTTTCCTTAACAGGGAATACGGCCGGTGTTTGTCTCCAAGGGCCTTTGTCCCTGAGTAGCCGGATGCCTCCAAAAAATCCAAACAATTAAGGATATGTCCCAGACCCAACCAGCCCCCACCTCTAACCTGTGCTACCCTGACAGCCCCAAGGGAACCCTACCTGCTGACATCAGGAATCTGGGCTGACCATATTTCTTTCCTAGAAAAAATTGCTCGTGTCTTCCTGCAGGGGCCTTTGTCCCTGAGTGGCCGGACGCCTCCAAAAAATCCAAACGATTAAAGATATTTCCCAGACCCAACCTGCCCCCACCTCAAAACTGTGCTGCCTTGACAGTCCAACGGGAACTCTACATGCAGACATCAGCAACCTGGGCCGGCAACTTTTCCTTACAGGGAAAAGGAGCGGTCTTTTTCTTGAGGAGCCTGTGGCCTTGAGTGGCCGGCTACCTCCAAAAAATCCAAACGATTAAAGATATGTCCCAAACCTAACCTGCCCCCACCTCAAATTTGTGCTGCCTTGACAGTCCCAAGGGAACCCTACCTGCTGACATCAGGAACCAGGGTTGACCATATTTCTTTCCTAGAAAAAATTGCTCGTGTCTTCCTGCAGGGGCCTTTGTCCCTGAGTGGCCGGACGCCTCCAAAAAATCCAAATGACTAAAGATATGTCCCAGACCCAACCTGCCCCCACCAGAAACTTGTGCTGCCCTGAGAGTCCCAAGGGAACCCTACAAACTGACATCAGCAACAAGGGCTGGCAACTTTTCCTTAACAGGGAATACGGCCGGTGTTTGTCTCCAAGGGCCTTTTTCCCTGAGTAGCCGGATGCCTCCAAAAAATCCAAACGATTAATGATATGTCCCAGACTTAATCTGCCCCCACCAGAAACTTCTGCTACCCTGACAGTCTAAAAGGAACCCTATAAACTGAGGGGAAGAACCTGGGCTGGCAACTTTTCCTTCACAGGGAAAAGTGCCGGTGTTTGTCTTCAGGAACCTTTGTCCCAGAGTGGCCGGCTGCCTCCAAAATCTCCAAACGATTAAAGATATGTCCCAGACCCAACCTGCCCCGCACCTCAAATTGGTGCTGCCCCGACAGTCTCAAGAGAACTCTACTAACTGACATCAGGAACCTGGTCTAGCAACTTTTCGTTCAAAGGGAAAAGGGCCGGTGTTTGTCTTCAGGAGCCTGGGTCCCAGAGTGGCCGGCCGCCTCCAAAATATAAAAACGATTAAAGATATATCCCAGACCCAACCTACCCCCACCTCAAACCGGTGCTGCCCTGACAGTCCCAAGGGAACCCTAAAAACTGACATCAGCAACCAGGGTTGGCAACTTTTTCCTTAACAGGGAATACGGCCGGTGTTTGTCTCCAAGGGCCTTTGTCCCTGAGTAGCCGGATGCCTCCAAAAAATCCAAATGATTAAAGATATGTCCCAGACCCAACCTGCCCCCACATCAAACCTGTGCTGCCCTGACAGTCCCAAGGGAACCCTACCTGCTGACATTAGGAATCTGGGCTGACCATATTTCTTTCAAAGAAAAAATTGCTTGTGTCTTCCTGCAGGGGCCTTTGTCCCTGAGTGGCCGGCCGCCTCCAAAATATCCAAACGATTAAAGATATTTCCCAGACCTAATGTGCCGCCACCTCAATGCTGTGCTGCCCTGACAGTCCCAAGGAAACCCTACCTGCTGACATCAGGAATCTGGGTTGACCATATTTCTTTCCTAGAAAAAATTGCTCGTGTCTTCCTCCAGGGGACTTTGTCCCTGAGTGGCCGGACGCCTCCAAAAAATCAAAACGATTAAAGATATGTCCCAGACCCAACCTGCCCCCACATCAAACCTGTGCTGCCCTGACAGTCCCAAGGGAACCCTAAAAACTGACATCAGCAACCAGGGCTGGCAACTTTTCCTTAACAGGGAATACGGCTGGTGTTTGTCTCCAAGGGCCTTTGTCCCTGAGTAGCCGGATGCCTCCAAAAAATCCAAACGATTAATGATATGTCCCAGACTAAATCTGCCCCCACCAGAAACTTTTGCTACCCTGACAGTCACAAAGGACCCCTATAAACTGAGGGGAGGAACCTGGGCTGGCAACTTCTCCTTCACAGGGAATACGGCCGGTGTTTGTCTTCAGGAACCTTTGTCCCAGAGTGGCCGGCCGCCTCCAAAATCTCCAAACGATTAAAGATATGTCCCAGACCCAACCTGCCCCGCACCTCAAATTGGTGCTGCCCCGACAGTCTCAAGAGAACTCTACTAACTGACATCAGGAACCTGGTCTAGCAACTTTTCGTTCAAAGGGAAAAGGGCCGGTGTTTGTCTTCAGGAGCCTGGGTCCCAGAGTGGCCGGCCGCCTCCAAAATATAAAAACGATTAAAGATATATCCCAGACCCAACCTACCCCCACCTCAAACCGGTGCTGCCCTGACAGTCCCAAGGGAACCCTAAAAACTGACATCAGCAACCAGGGTTGGCAACTTTTTCCTTAACAGGGAATACGGCCGGTGTTTGTCTCCAAGGGCCTTTGTCCCTGAGTAGCCGGATGCCTCCAAAAAATCCAAACAATTAAGGATATGTCCCAGACCCAACCAGCCCCCACCTCTAACCTGTGCTACCCTGACAGCCCCAAGGGAACCCTACCTGCTGACATCAGGAATCTGGGCTGACCATATTTCTTTCCTAGAAAAAATTGCTCGTGTCTTCCTGCAGGGGCCTTTGTCCCTGAGTGGCCGGACGCCTCCAAAAAATCCAAACGATTAAAGATATTTCCCAGACCCAACCTGCCCCCACCTCAAAACTGTGCTGCCTTGACAGTCCAACGGGAACTCTACATGCAGACATCAGCAACCTGGACCGGCAACTTTTCCTTACAGGGAAAAGGAGCGGTCTTTTTCTTGAGGAGCCTGTGGCCTTGAGTGGCCGGCTACCTCCAAAAAATCCAAACGATTAAAGATATGTCCCAAACCTAACCTGCCCCCACCTCAAATTTGTGCTGCCTTGACAGTCCCAAGGGAACCCTACCTGCTGACATCAGGAACCAGGGTTGACCATATTTCTTTCCTAGAAAAAATTGCTCGTGTCTTCCTGCAGGGGCCTTTGTCCCTGAGTGGCCGGACGCCTCCAAAAAATCCAAATGACTAAAGATATGTCCCAGACCCAACCTGCCCCCACCAGAAACTTGTGCTGCCCTGAGAGTCCCAAGGGAACCCTACAAACTGACATCAGCAACAAGGGCTGGCAACTTTTCCTTAACAGGGAATACGGCCGGTGTTTGTCTCCAAGGGCCTTTTTCCCTGAGTAGCCGGATGCCTCCAAAAAATCCAAACGATTAATGATATGTCCCAGACTTAATCTGCCCCCACCAGAAACTTCTGCTACCCTGACAGTCTAAAAGGAACCCTATAAACTGAGGGGAAGAACCTGGGCTGGCAACTTTTCCTTCACAGGGAAAAGTGCCGGTGTTTGTCTTCAGGAACCTTTGTCCCAGAGTGGCCGGCTGCCTCCAAAATCTCCAAACGATTAAAGATATGTCCCAGACCCAACCTGCCCCGCACCTCAAATTGGTGCTGCCCCGACAGTCTCAAGAGAACTCTACTAACTGACATCAGGAACCTGGTCTAGCAACTTTTCGTTCAAAGGGAAAAGGGCCGGTGTTTGTCTTCAGGAGCCTGGGTCCCAGAGTGGCCGGCCGCCTCCAAAATATAAAAACGATTAAAGATATATCCCAGACCCAACCTACCCGCACCTCAAACCGGTGCTGCCCTGACAGTCCCAAGGGAACCCTAAAAACTGACATCAGCAACCAGGGTTGGCAACTTTTTCCTTAACAGGGAATACGGCCGGTGTTTGTCTTCAGGAACCTTTGTCCCAGAGTGGCCGGCCGCCTCCAAAATCTCCAAACGATTAAAGATATGTCCCAGACCCAACCTGCCCCGCACCTCAAATTGGTGCTGCCCCGACAGTCTCAAGAGAACTCTACTAACTGACATCAGGAACCTGGTCTAGCAACTTTTCGTTCAAAGGGAAAAGGGCCGGTGTTTGTCTTCAGGAGCCTGGGTCCCAGAGTGGCCGGCCGCCTCCAAAATATAAAAACGATTAAAGATATATCCCAGACCCAACCTACCCCCACCTCAAACCGGTGCTGCCCTGACAGTCCCAAGGGAACCCTAAAAACTGACATCAGCAACCAGGGTTGGCAACTTTTTCCTTAACAGGGAATACGGCCGGTGTTTGTCTCCAAGGGCCTTTGTCCCTGAGTAGCCGGATGCCTCCAAAAAATCCAAACAATTAAGGATATGTCCCAGACCCAACCAGCCCCCACCTCTAACCTGTGCTACCCTGACAGCCCCAAGGGAACCCTACCTGCTGACATCAGGAATCTGGGCTGACCATATTTCTTTCCTAGAAAAAATTGCTCGTGTCTTCCTGCAGGGGCCTTTGTCCCTGAGTGGCCGGACGCCTCCAAAAAATCCAAACGATTAAAGATATTTCCCAGACCCAACCTGCCCCCACCTCAAAACTGTGCTGCCTTGACAGTCCAACGGGAACTCTACATGCAGACATCAGCAACCTGGACCGGCAACTTTTCCTTACAGGGAAAAGGAGCGGTCTTTTTCTTGAGGAGCCTGTGGCCTTGAGTGGCCGGCTACCTCCAAAAAATCCAAACGATTAAAGATATGTCCCAAACCTAACCTGCCCCCACCTCAAATTTGTGCTGCCTTGACAGTCCCAAGGGAACCCTACCTGCTGACATCAGGAACCAGGGTTGACCATATTTCTTTCCTAGAAAAAATTGCTCGTGTCTTCCTGCAGGGGCCTTTGTCCCTGAGTGGCCGGACGCCTCCAAAAAATCCAAATGACTAAAGATATGTCCCAGACCCAACCTGCCCCCACCAGAAACTTGTGCTGCCCTGAGAGTCCCAAGGGAACCCTACAAACTGACATCAGCAACAAGGGCTGGCAACTTTTCCTTAACAGGGAATACGGCCGGTGTTTGTCTCCAAGGGCCTTTTTCCCTGAGTAGCCGGATGCCTCCAAAAAATCCAAACGATTAATGATATGTCCCAGACTTAATCTGCCCCCACCAGAAACTTCTGCTACCCTGACAGTCTAAAAGGAACCCTATAAACTGAGGGGAAGAACCTGGGCTGGCAACTTTTCCTTCACAGGGAAAAGTGCCGGTGTTTGTCTTCAGGAACCTTTGTCCCAGAGTGGCCGGCTGCCTCCAAAATCTCCAAACGATTAAAGATATGTCCCAGACCCAACCTGCCCCGCACCTCAAATTGGTGCTGCCCCGACAGTCTCAAGAGAACTCTACTAACTGACATCAGGAACCTGGTCTAGCAACTTTTCGTTCAAAGGGAAAAGGGCCGGTGTTTGTCTTCAGGAGCCTGGGTCCCAGAGTGGCCGGCCGCCTCCAAAATATAAAAACGATTAAAGATATATCCCAGACCCAACCTACCCCCACCTCAAACCGGTGCTGCCCTGACAGTCCCAAGGGAACCCTAAAAACTGACATCAGCAACCAGGGTTGGCAACTTTTTCCTTAACAGGGAATACGGCCGGTGTTTGTCTCCAAGGGCCTTTGTCCCTGAGTAGCCGGATGCCTCCAAAAAATCCAAACAATTAAGGATATGTCCCAGACCCAACCAGCCCCCACCTCTAACCTGTGCTACCCTGACAGCCCCAAGGGAACCCTACCTGCTGACATCAGGAATCTGGGCTGACCATATTTCTTTCCTAGAAAAAATTGCTCGTGTCTTCCTGCAGGGGCCTTTGTCCCTGAGTGGCCGGACGCCTCCAAAAAATCCAAACGATTAAAGATATTTCCCAGACCCAACCTGCCCCCACCTCAAAAACTGTGCTGCCTTGACAGTCGAACGGGAACTCTACATGCAGACATCAGCAACCTGGACCGGCAACTTTTCCTTACAGGGAAAAGGAGCGGTCTTTTTCTTGAGGAGCCTGTGGCCTTGAGTGGCCGGCTACCTCCAAAAAATCCAAACGATTAAAGATATGTCCCAAACCTAACCTGCCCCCACCTCAAATTTGTGCTGCCTTGACAGTCCCAAGGGAACCCTACCTGCTGACATCAGGAACCTGGGTTGACCATATTTCTTTCCTAGAAAAAATTGCTCGTGTCTTCCTGCAGGGGCCTTTGTCCCAGAGTGGCCGGACGCCTCCAAAAAATCCAAATGATTAAAGATATGTCCCAGACCCAACCTGCCCCCACATCAAACCTGTGCTGCCCTGACAGTCCCAATGGAACCCTACAAACTGACATCAGCAACAAGGGCTGGCAACTTTTCCTTAACAGGGAATACGGCCGGTGTTTTTCTCCAAGGGCCTTTGTCCCTGAGTAGCCGGATGCCTCCAAAAAATCCAAACGATTAATGATATGTCCCAGACTTAATCTGCCCCCACCACAAACTTGTGCTACCCTGACAGTCTAAAAGGAACCCTATAAACTGAGGGGAGGAACCTGGGCTGGCAACTTTTCCTTCACAGGGAAAAGGGCCAGTGTTTGTCTTCAGGAACCTGGGTCCCAGAGTGGCCGGCCGCCTCCAAAATATCCAAACGATTAAAGATATGTCCCAGACCCAACCTGCCCCGCACCTCAAATATGGGCTGCCCTGACAGTCTCAAGACAACCCTACAAACTGACATCCGCAACCAGGGCTGGCAACTTTTCCTTAACAGGGAATACGGCCGGTGTTTGTCTCCAAGGGCCTTTGGCCTTGATTGGCCGGCCGCCTCCAAAATATCCAAACGATTAAAGATATGTCCCAGACCCAACCTGCCCCCACCTCAAAACTGTGCTGCCTTGACAGTCCAACGGGAACTCTACATGCAGACATCAGCAACCTGGACCGGCAACTTTTCCTTAAAGGGAAAAGGAGCGGTCTTTTTCTCGAGGAGCCTGTGGCCTTGAGTGGCCGGCCGCCTCCAAAAAATCCAAATGATTAAAGATATGTCCCAAACCTAACCTGCCCCCACCTCAAATTTGTGCTGCCCTGACAGTCCCAACGGAACCCTACCTGCTGACATCAGGAACCAGGGTTGACCATATTTCTTTCCTAGAAAAAATTGCTCGTGTCTTCCTGCAGGGGCCTTTGTCCCTCAGTGGCCGGACGCCTCCAAAAAATCCAAACAATTAATGATATGTCCCAGACTTAATCTGCCCCCACCACAAACTTGTGCTGCCCTGACAGTCCCAAAGGAACCCTATAAACTGACAGGAGGAACCTGGGCTGGCAACTTTTCCTTCACAGGGAATACGGCCGGTGTTTGTCTTCAGGAACCTTTGTCCCAGAGTGGCCGGCCGCCTCCAAAATCTCCAAACGATTAAAGATATGTCCCAGACCCAACCTGCCCCGCACCTCAAATTGGTGCTGCCCCGACAGTCTCAAGAGAACTCTACTAACTGACATCAGGAACCTGGTCTAGCAACTTTTCGTTCAAAGGGAAAAGGGCCGGTGTTTGTCTTCAGGAGCCTGGGTCCCAGAGTGGCCGGCCGCCTCCAAAATATAAAAACGATTAAAGATATATCCCAGACCCAACCTACCCCCACCTCAAACCGGTGCTGCCCTGACAGTCCCAAGGGAACCCTAAAAACTGACATCAGCAACCAGGGTTGGCAACTTTTTCCTTAACAGGGAATACGGCCGGTGTTTGTCTCCAAGGGCCTTTGTCCCTGAGTAGCCGGATGCCTCCAAAAAATCCAAACAATTAAGGATATGTCCCAGACCCAACCAGCCCCCACCTCTAACCTGTGCTACCCTGACAGCCCCAAGGGAACCCTACCTGCTGACATCAGGAATCTGGGCTGACCATATTTCTTTCCTAGAAAAAATTGCTCGTGTCTTCCTGCAGGGGCCTTTGTCCCTGAGTGGCCGGACGCCTCCAAAAAATCCAAACGATTAAAGATATTTCCCAGACCCAACCTGCCCCCACCTCAAAACTGTGCTGCCTTGACAGTCCAACGGGAACTCTACATGCAGACATCAGCAACCTGGACCGGCAGCTTTTCCTTACAGGGAAAAGGAGCGGTCTTTTTCTTGAGGAGCCTGTGGCCTTGAGTGGCCGGCTACCTCCAAAAAATCCAAACGATTAAAGATATGTCCCAAACCTAACCTGCCCCCACCTCAAATTTGTGCTGCCTTGACAGTCCCAAGGGAACCCTACCTGCTGACATCAGGAACCAGGGTTGACCATATTTCTTTCCTAGAAAAAATTGCTCGTGTCTTCCTTCAGGGGCCTTTGTCCCTGAGTGGCCGGACGCCTCCAAAAAATCCAAATGACTAAAGATATGTCCCAGACCCAACCTGCCCCCACCAGAAACTTGTGCTGCCCTGAGAGTCCCAAGGGAACCCTACAAACTGACATCAGCAACAAGGGCTGGCAACTTTTCCTTAACAGGGAATACGGCCGGTGTTTGTCTCCAAGGGCCTTTTTCCCTGAGTAGCCGGATGCCTCCAAAAAATCCAAACGATTAATGATATGTCCCAGACTTAATCTGCCCCCACCAGAAACTTCTGCTACCCTGACAGTCTAAAAGGAACCCTATAAACTGAGGGGAAGAACCTGGGCTGGCAACTTTTCCTTCACAGGGAAAAGGGCCGGTGTTTGTCTTCAGGAACCTTTGTCCCAGAGTGGCCAGCTGCCTCCAAAATCTCCAAACGATTAAAGATATGTCCCAGACCCAACCTGCCCCGCACCTCAAATTTGTGCTGCCCCGACAGTCTCAAGAGAACTCTACTAACTGACATCAGGAACCTGGTCTAGCAACTTTTCATTCAAAGGGAAAAGGGCCGGTGTTTGTCTTCAGGAGCCTGGGTCCCAGAGTGGCCGGCCGCCTCCAAAATCTCCAAACGATTAAAGATATGTCCCAGACCCAACCTACCCCCACCCCAAATTTGTGCTGCCCTGACAGTCCCAAGGGAACCCTACCTGCTGACATCAGGAACCTGGGTTGACATATTTCTTTCCTGGAAAAAATTGCTCGTGTCTTCCTGCAGGGGCCTTTGTCCCTGAGTGGCCGGCCGCCTCCAAAAAATCCAAACGATTAAAGATATGTCCCAAACCCAACCTGCCCCCACATCAAACCTGTGCTGCCTTGACAGTCCCAAGGAAACCCTACCTGCTGACATCAGGAATCGGGGTTGACCATATTTCTTTCCCAGAAAAAATTGCTTGTGTCTTTCTGCAGGGGCCTTTGTCCCTGAGTGGCCGGACGCCTCCAAAGAATCCAAACGATTAAAGATATGTCCCAGACACAACCTGCCCCCACCTCAAACCTGTGCTGCCCTGACAGTCCCAAGGGAACCCTACAAACTGACGTCAGCAACAAGGGCTGGCAACTTTTCCTTCTCAGACCCGACCGGCCCCCCCTCAAATTTGTGCCGCCCCGACAGTCTCAAGAGAACTCTACTAACTGACATCAGGAACATGGTCTAGCAAAATTTCGTTCAAAGGGAAAAGGGCCGGTGTTTGTCTTCAGGAACCTTTGTCCCAGAGTGGCCGGCTGCCTCCAAAATCTCCAAACGATTAAAGATATGTCCCAGACCCAACCGGCCCCCCTCAAATTGGTGCTGCCCCGACAGTCTCAAGAGAACTCTACTAACTGACATCAGGAACCTGGTCTAGCAACTTTTCGTTCAAAGGGAAAAGGGCCGGTGTTTGTCTTCAGAGCCTGGGTCCCAGAGTGGCCAGCCGCCTCCAAAATATCCAAACGATTAAAGATATGTCCCAGACCCAACCTGCCCCGCCACCTCAAATTTGTGCTGCCCCGACAGTCTCAAGAGAACTCTACTAACTGACATCAGGAACCTGGTCTAGCAACTTTTCATTCAAAGGGAAAAGGGCCGGTGTTTGTCTTCAGGAGCCTGGGTCCCAGAGTGGCCGGCCGCCTCCAAAATCTCCAAACGATTAAAGATATGTCCCAGACCCAACCTACCCCCACCCCAAATTTGTGCTGCCCTGACAGTCCCAAGGGAACCCTACCTGCTGACAATCAGGAACCAGGGTTGACATATTTCTTTCCTGGAAAAAATTGCTCGTGTCTTCCTGCAGGGGCCTTTGTCCCTGAGTGGCCGGACGCCTCCAAAAAATCCAAATGACTAAAGATATATGTCCCAGACCCAACCTGGCCCCCAGCAGAAACTTGTGCTGCCCTGAGAGTCCCAAGGGAACCCTACAAACTGACATCAGCAACAAGGGCTGGCAACTTTTCCTTAACAGGGAATACGGCCGGTGTTTGTCTCCAAGGGCCTTTTTCCCTGAGTAGCCGGATGCCTCCAAAAAATCCAAACGATTAATGATATGTCCCAGACTTAATCTGCCCCCACCAGAAACTTCTGCTACCCTGACAGTCTAAAAGGAACCCTATAAACTGAGGGGAAGAACCTGGGCTGGCAACTTTTCCTTCACAGGGAAAAGGGACGGTGTTTGTCTTCAGGAACCTTTGTCCCAGAGTGGCCAGCTGCCTCCAAAATCTCCAAACGATTAAAGATATGTCCCAGACCCAACCTGCCCCGCACCTCAAATTTGTGCTGCCCCGACAGTCTCAAGAGAACTCTACTAACTGACATCAGGAACCTAGTCTAGCAACTTTTCATTCAAAGGGAAAAGGGCCGGTGTTTGTCTTCAGGAGCCTGGGTCCCAGAGTGGCCGGCCGCCTCCAAAATCTCCAAACGATTATAGATATGTCCCAGACCCAACCTACCCCCACCCCAAATTTGTGCTGCCCTGACAGTCCCAAGGGAACCCTACCTGCTGACATCAGGAACCTGGGTTGACATATTTCTTTCCTGGAAAAAATTGCTCGTGTCTTCCTGCAGGGGCCTTTGTCCCTGAGTGGCCGGCCGCCTCCAAAAAATCCAAACGATTAAAGATATGTCCCAAACCCAACCTGCCCCCACATCAAACCTGTGCTGCCCTGACAGTCCAAGGGAACCCTACCTGCTGACATCAGGAATCTGGGCTGACCATATTTCTTTCAAAGAAAAAATTGCTTGTGTCTTCCTGCAGGGGCCTTTGTCCCTGAGTGGCCGGCCGCCTCCAAAATATCCAAACGATTAAAGATATGTCCCAAACCTAACCTGCCCCCACCTCAAATTTGTGCTGCCTTGACAGTCCCAAGGAAACCCTACCTGCTGACATCAGGAATCGGGGTTGACCATATTTCTTTCCCAGAAAAAATTGCTTGTGTCTTTCTGCAGGGGCCTTTGTCCCTGAGTGGCCGGACGCCTCCAAAGAATCCAAACGATTAAAGATATGTCCCAGACACAACCTGCCCCCACCTCAAACCTGTGCTGCCCTGACAGTCCCAAGGGAACCCTACAAACTGACGTCAGCAACAAGGGCTGGCAACTTTTCCTTCTCAGACCCCGACCGGCCCCCCCTCAAATTTGTGCCGCCCCGACAGTCTCAAGAGAACTCTACTAACTGACATCAGGAACATGGTCTAGCAAAATTTCGTTCAAAGGGAAAAGGGCCGGTGTTTGTCTTCAGGAACCTTTGTCCCAGAGTGGCCGGCTGCCTCCAAAATCTCCAAACGATTAAAGATATGTCCAGACCCAACCTGCCCCGAACCTCAAATTTGTGCTGCCCGACAGTCTCAAGAGAACTCTACCTGCTGACATCAGGAACCTGGGTTGACCATATTTCTTTCCTGGAAAAAATTGCTCGTGTCTTCCTGCAGGGGCCTTTGTCCCTGAGTGGCCGGACGCCCTCCACAAAAATCCAAATGATTAAAGATATGTCCCAGACCCAACCTGCCCCCACATCAAACCTGTGCTGCCCTGACAGTCCCAAGGGAACCCTACCTGCTGACATTAGGATCTGGGCTGACCATATTTCTTTCAAAGAAAAAATTGCTTGTGTCTTCCTGCAGGGGCCTTTGTCCCTGAGTGCCGGCCGCCTCCAAAATATCCAAACGATTAAAGATATTTCCCAGACCTAATGTGCCGCCACCTCAATGCTGTGCTGCCCTGACAGTCCCAAGGAAACCTTACCTGCTGACATCAGGAATCGGGCTGACCATATTTCTTTCCTAGAAAAAAATTGCTCGTGTCTTCCTCCAGGGGACTTTGGTCCCTGAGTGGCCGGACGCCTCCAAAAAATCAAAACGATTAAAGATATGTCCCAGACCCAACCTGCCCCCACATCAAACCTGTGCTGCCCTGACAGTCCCAAGGGAACCCTAAAAACTGACATCAGCAACCAGGGCTGGCAACTTTTCCTTAACAGGGAATACGGCTGGTGTTTGTCTCCAGGGCCTTTGTCCCTGAGTAGCCGGATGCCTCCAAAAATCGAAACGATTAATGATATGTCCCAGACTAAATCTGCCCCCACCAGAAACTTTTGCTACCCTGACAGTCACAAAGGAACCCTATAAACTGAGGGGAGGAACCTGGGCTGGCAACTTCTCCTTCACAGGGAAAAGGGCCGGTGTTTGTCTTCAGGAACCTTTGTCCCAGAGTGGCCGGCTGCCTCCAAAATCTCCAAACGATTAAAGAT
Organism: Anomalospiza imberbis; assembly: GCF_031753505.1. Lineage (NCBI taxonomy): Eukaryota > Metazoa > Chordata > Aves > Passeriformes > Viduidae > Anomalospiza > Anomalospiza imberbis. The sequence goes on along the minus strand of NW_027099555.1, from coordinate 8,308 downwards.
ATGTCCCAGACCCAACCGGCCCCCCTCAAATTGGTGCTGCCCCGACAGTCTCAAGAGAACTCTACTAACTGACATCAGGAACCTGGTCTAGCAACTTTTCGTTCAAAGGGAAAAGGGCCGGTGTTGTCTTCAGGAGCCTGGGTCCCAGAGTGGCCAGCCGCCTCCAAAATATCCAAACGATTAAAGATATGTCCCAGACCCAACCTGCCCCGCACCTCAAATTTGTGCTGCCCCGACAGTCTCAAGAGAACTCTACTAACTGACATCAGGAACCTGGTCTAGCAACTTTTCATTCAAAGGGAAAAGGGCCGGTGTTTGTCTTCAGGAGCCTGGGTCCCAGAGTGGCCGGCCGCCTCCAAAATCTCCAAACGATTAAAGATATGTCCCAGACCCAACCTACCCCCACCCCAAATTTGTGCTGCCCTGACAGTCCCCAAGGGAACCCTACCTGCTGACATCAGGAACCTGGGTTGACATATTTCTTTCCTGGAAAAAATTGCTCGTGTCTTCCTGCAGGGGCCTTTGTCCCTGAGTGGCCGGCCGCCTCCAAAAAAATCCAAACGATTAAAGATATGTCCCAAACCCAACCTGCCCCCACATCAAACCTGTGCTGCCCTGACAGTCCCAAGGGAACCCTACCTGCTGACATCAGGAATCTGGGCTGACCATATTTCTTTCAAAGAAAAAATTGCTTGTGTCTTCCTGCAGGGGCCTTTGTCCCTGAGTGGCCGGCCGCCTCCAAAATATCCAAACGATTAAAGATATGTCCCAAACCTAACCTGCCCCCACCTCAAATTTGTGCTGCCTTGACAGTCCCAAGGAAACCCTACCTGCTGACATCAGGAATCGGGGTTGACCATATTTCTTTCCTAGAAAAAATTGCTTGTGTCTTTCTGCAGGGGCCTTTGTCCCTGAGTGGCCGGACGCCTCCAAAGAATCCAAACGATTAAAGATATGTCCCAGACACAACCTGCCCCCACCTCAAACCTGTGCTGCCCTGACAGTCCCAAGGGAACCTACAAACTGACGTCAGCAACAAGGGCTGGCAACTTTTCCTTCTCAGACCCGACCGGCCCCCCCTCAAATTTGTGCCGCCCCGACAGTCTCAAGAGAACTCTACTAACTGACATCAGGAACATGGTCTAGCAAAAATTTCGTTCAAAGGGAAAAGGGCCGGTGTTTGTCTTCAGGAACCTTTGTCCCAGAGTGGCCGGCTGCCTCCAAAATCTCCAAACGATTAAAGATATGTCCCAGACCCAACCTGCCCCCACCTCAAATTTGTGCTGCCCCGACAGTCTCAAGAGAACTCTACCTGCTGACATCAGGAACCTGGGTTGACCATATTTCTTTCCTGGAAAAAATTGCTCGTGTCTTCCTGCAGGGGCCTTTGTCCCTGAGTGGCCGGTCGCCTCCACAAAATCCAAATGATTAAAGATATGTCCCAGACCCAACCTGCCCCCCACATCAAACCTGTGCTGCCCTGACAGTCCCAAGGGAACCCTACCTGCTGACATTAGGAATCTGGGCTGACCATATTTCTTTCAAAGAAAAAATTGCTTGTGTCTTCCTGCAGGGGCCTTTGTCCCTGAGTGGCCGGCCGCCCTCCAAAATATCCAAACGATTAAAGATATGTCCCCAGACCCAACCTGCCCCGCACCTCAAATATGGGCTGCCCCGACAGTCCCAAGGGAACCCTAAAAACTGACATCAGCAACCAGGGCTGGCAACCTTTTCTTTAACAGGGAATACGGCCGGTGTTTGTCTCCAAGGGCCTTTGGCCTTGATTGGCCGGCCGCCTCCAAATATCCAAACGATTAAAGATATCTCCCAGACCAAACCTACCCCCACCTCAAACCTGTGCTGCCCTGACAGTCCAAAGGGAACCCTACAAATTGACATCAGCAACCAGGGCTGGCAAACTTTTCCTTAACAGGGAATACGGCTGGTGTTTGTCTCAAGGGCCTTTGTCCCTGAGTAGCCGGATGCCTCCAAAAAATCCAAACGATTAATGATATGTCCCAGACTAAATCTGCCCCCACCAGAAACTTTTGCTACCCTGACAGTCACAAAGGAACCCTATAAACTGAGGGGAGGAACCTGGGCTGGCAACTTCTCCTTCACAGGGAAAAGGGCCGGTGTTTGTCTTCAGGAACCTTTGTCCCAGAGGGCCGGCTGCCTCCAAAATCACCAAACGATTAAAGATATGTCCAGACCCAACCGGCCCCCCCTCAAATTGGTGCTGCCCCGACAGTCTCAAGAGAACTCTACTAACTGACATCAGGAACCTGGTCTAGCAACTTTTCGTTCAAAGGGAAAAGGGCCGGTGTTTGTCTTCAGGAGCCTGGGTCCCAGAGTGGCCGGCCGCCTCCAAAATATCCAAACGATTAAAGATATGTCCCAGACACAACCTGCCCCCACCTCAAATTTGTGCTGCCCTGACAGTCCCAAGGGAAGCCTAAAACTGACATCAGGAACCTGCCTTGGCAACTTTTCCTTCACAGGGAAAATGGGTGGTCTTTTTCTTGAGGAGCCTTTGGCCTTGAGTGGCCCGCCGCCTCCAAAATATCCAAACGATTAAAGATATGTCCCAGACCCAACCTACCCCCACCCCAAATTTGTGCTGCCCTGACAGTCCCAAGGGAACCCTACCTGCTGACATCAGGAACCTGGGTTGACCATATTTCTTTCCTGGAAAAAAATTGCTCGTGTCTTCCTGCAGGGGCCTTTGTCCCTGAGTGGCCGGACGCCTCCACAAAAATCCAAATGATTAAAGATATGTCCCAGACCCAACCTGCCCCCACATCAAACCTGTGCTGCCCTGACAGTCCCAAGGGAACCCTACCTGCTGACATCAGGAATCTGGGCTGACCATATTTCTTTCAAAGAAAAAATTGCTTGTGTCTTCCTGCAGGGGGCCTTTGTCCCTGAGTGGCCGGCCGCCTCCAAATATCCAAACGATTAAAGATATTTCCCAGACCTAATGTGCCGCCACCTCAATGCTGTGCTGCCCTGACAGTCCCAAGGAAACCCTACCTGCTGACATCAGGAATCTGGGTTGACCATATTTCTTTCCTAGAAAAAATTGCTCGTGTCTTCCTCCAGGGGACTTTGTCCCTGAGTGGCCGGACGCCTCCAAAAAAATCAAAACGATTAAAGATATGTCCCAGACCCAACCTGCCCCCACATCAAACCTGTGCTGCCCTGACAGTCCCAAGGGAACCCTAAAAACTGTCATCAGCAACCAGGGCTGGCAACGTTTCCTTAACAGGGAATACGGCTGGTGTTTGTCTCCCAGGGCCTTTGTCCCTGAGTAGCCGGATGCCTCCAAAAAATCCAAACGATTAATGATATGTCCCAGACTAAATCTGCCCCCACCAGAAACTTTTGCTACCCTGACAGTCACAAAGGAACCCTATAAACTGAGGGGAGGAACCTGGGCTGGCAACTTCTCCTTTCACAGGGAAAAGGGGCCGGTGTTTGTCTTCAGGAACATTTGTCCCAGAGTGCCGGCTGCCTCCAAAATCTCCAAACGATTAAAGATATGTCCCAGACCCAACGGCCCCCCTCAAATTGGTGCTGCCCCGACAGTCTCAAGAGAACTCTACTAACTGACATCAGGAACCTGGTCTAGCAACTTTTCGTTCAAAGGAAAAGGGCCGGTGTTTGTCTTCAGGAGCCTGGGTCCAGAGTGGCCGTCCGCCTCCAAAATATCCAAACGATTAAAGATATGTCCCAGACCCAACCTGCCCCGCACCTCAAATATGGGCTGCCCCGACAGTCTCAAGACAACCCTACAAACTGACATCAGCAACCAGGGCTGGCAACCTTTTCTTTAACAGGGAATACGGCCGGTGTTTGTCTCCAGGGCCTTTGGCCTTGATTGGGCCGGCCCGCCTCCAAAATATCCAAACGATTAAAGATATGTCCCAGACCAAACCTACCCCCACCTCAAACCTGTGCTGCCCTGACAGTCCCAAGGGAACCTACAAACTGACATCAGCAACCAGGGCTGGCAACTTTTTCCTTAACAGGGAATATGGCCGGTGTTTGTCTCCAAGGGCCTTTGGCCTTGACTGGCCGGCTGCCTCCAAAAAATCCAAACAATTAAGGATATGTCCCAGACCCAACCGGCCCCCACCTCTAACCTGTGCTGCCTTGACAGTCCATTGGGAACTCTACATGCAGACATCAGCAACCTGGACCGGCAACATTTCCTTAAAGGGAAAAGGAGCGGTCTTTTCTCGAGGAGCCTGTGGCTTTGAGTGGCCGGCCGCCTCCAAAAAATCCAAACGATTAAAGATATGTCCCAAACCTAACCTTGCCCCCACCTCAAATTTGTGCTGCCTTGACAGTCCCAAGGGAAGCCTAAAACTGACATCAGGAACCTGGGTTGACCATATTTCTTTCCCAGAAAAAATTGCTTGTGTCTTTCTGCAGGGCCTTTGTCCCTGAGTGGCCGGGACGCCTCCAAAGAATCCAAACGATTAAAGATATGTCCCAGACACAACCTGCCCCCACCTCAAACCTGTGCTGCCCTGACAGTCCAAAGGAACCCTAAAAACTGACATCAGCAACCAGGGCTGGCAACTTTTTCCTTAACAGGGAATACGGCTGGTGTTTGTCTCCAAGGGCCTTTGTCCCGAGTAGCCGGATGCCTCCAAAAAATCCAAACGATTAATGATATGTCCAGACTAAATCTGCCCCCACCAGAAACTTTTGCTACCCTGACAGTCTAAAAGGAACCCTATAAACTGAGGGGAGGAACCTGGGCTGGCAACTTCTCCTTCACAGGGAAAAGGGCCGGTGTTTGTCTTCAGGAACCTTTGTCCCAGAGTGGCCGGCTGCCTCCAAAATCTCCAAACGATTAAAGATATGTCCCAGACCCAACCGGCCCCCCTCAAATTGGTGCTGCCCCGACAGTCTCAAGAGAACTCTACTAACTGACATCAGGAACCTGGTCTAGCAACTTTTCGTTCAAAGGGAAAAGGGCCGGTGTTGTCTTCAGGAGCCTGGGTCCCAGAGTGGCCGGGCCGCCTCCAAAATATCCAAACGATTAAAGATATGTCCCAGACCCAACCTGCCCCCACCTCAAATTTGTGCTGCCCTGACAGTCCAAAGGAAGCCTAAAACTGACATCAGGAACCTGCCATGGCAACTTTTCCTTCACAGGGAAAATGGGTGGTCATTTTCTCGAGGAGCCTGTGGCTTTGACTGGCCGGCCGCCTCCAAAAAATCCAAACGATTAAAGATATGTCCCAAACCTAACCTGCCCCACCTCAAATTTGTGCTGCCTTGACAGTCCCAAGGGAACCCTATCTGCTGACCATCAGGAACCTGGGTTGACCATATTTCTTTCCCAGAAAAAATTGCTTGTGTCTTTCTGCAGGGGCCTTTGCCCCTGAGTGGCCGGACGCCTCCAAAGAATCCAAACCGATTAAAGATATGTCCCAGACACAACCTGCCCCCACCTCAAACCTGTGCTGCCCTGGACAGTCCAAAGGGAACCCTACAAACTGACATCAGCAACCAGGGCTGGCAACTTTTCCTTAACAGGGAATACGGCCGGTGTTTGTCTCCAAGGGCCTTTGTCCCTGAGTAGCCGGATGCCTCCAAAAAATCCAAACGATTAATGATATGTCCCCAGACCCAACCGGCCCCGCACCTCAAATTTGTGCTGCCCCGACAGTCTCAAGAGAACTCTACTAACTGACATCAGGAACCTGGTCTAGCAACCTTTCGTTCAAAGGGAAAAGGGCCGGTGTTTGTCTTCAGGAGCCTGGGTCCCAGAGTGGCCGTCCGCCTCCAAAATATCGAAACGATTAAAGATATGTCCCAGACCCACCTACCCCGCACCTCAAATTTGAGCTGCCCTGACAGTCCCAAGGGAACCCTACCTGCTGACATCAGGAACCTGGGTTGACCATATTTCTTTCCGAGAAAAAATTGCTCGTGTCTTCCTGCAGGGGCCTTTGTCCCTGAGTGGCCGGCCGCCTCCAAAAAATCCAAAGATGAAAGATATTTCCCAGACTAATGTGCCCCCACCTCAAAGCTGTGCTGCCCTGACAGTCCCAAGGGAACCCTACAAACTGACATCAGCAACAAGGGCTGGCAACTTTTCCTTAACAGGGAATATGGCTGGTGTTTGTCTCCAAGGGCCTTTGTCCCTGAGTAGCCGGATGCCTCCAAAAAATCCAAACGAGTAATGATATGTCCCAGACTTAATCTGCCCCCCACCCAGAAACTTGTGCTACCCTGACAGTCACAAAGGAACCCTATAAACTGACAAGAGGAACCTGGGCTGACAACTTTTCCTTCACAGGGAAAAGGAGCGGTCTTTTTCTCGAGGAGCCTGTGCTTTGAGTGGCCGGCCGCCTCCAAAATAATCCAAACGATTAAAGATATTTCCCAGACCTAATGTGCCCCCACCTCAATGCTGTGCTGCCCTGACAGTCCAAAGGGAACCCTACAAACTGACATCAGCAACCAGGGGCTGGCAACTTTCCTTAACAGGGAATACGGCCGGTGTTTGTCTCCAAGGGCCTTTGCCTTGACTGTCCGCCGCCTCCAAAAAATCCAAATGATTAAAGATATGTCCCAGAACCAACCGGCGCCCACCTCTCACCTGTGCTACCCTGACAGTCCAAAGGGAACCCTTCAAAGTGACAGCAGGATCTGGGCTGGCAACTTTCCTTAACAGGGAATATGGCTGGTGTTTGTCTCCAAGGGCCTTTGGCCTTGACTGGCCGGCCGCCTCCAAAAAATCCAAACAATTAAGGATATGTCCCAGACCCAACCGGCCCCCCACCTCTCACCTGTGCTACCCTGACAGTCCCAAGGGAACCCTTCAAAGTGGACAGCAGGTTCCTGGGCTGGACACTTTCCTTCCCAGGGAAAATGGGGGCCGGTGTTTTCCTGCAGGGGACTTTGTCCCTGCGTGGCCGGACCCTTCCAAAAAAATCCAACGATTAAAGATATTCCCAGACCCAACCTGCCCCCACCTCAAAACTGTGCTGCCTTGACAGTCCAATGGGAACTCTACATGCAGACATCAGCAACCTGGACCGGCAACTTTTCCTTAAAGGGGAAAAGGAGCGGTCCTTTTTTCTCGAGAGCCTGTGGCTTTGAGTGGCCCGGCCGCCTCCAAAAAATCCAAAACGATTAAAGATATGTCCCAACACTAACCTGCCCCACCTCAAATTTGTGCTGCCTTGACAGTCCCAAGGGAACCCTACAAACTGACATCAGCAACAAGGGCTGGCAACTTTTCCTTAACAGGGAATACGGCCGGTGTTTGTCTCCAAAGGCCTGGGGCCCTGAGTGGCCGGATGCCTCCAAAAAATCCAAACGATTAATGATATTTCCCAGACTAAATCTGCCCCCACCAGAAACTTTTGCTACCCTGACAGTCTAAAAGGAACCCTATAAACTGAGGGGAGGAACCTGGGCTGGCAACTTTTCCTTCACAGGGAAAAGGGCCGGTGTTTGTCTTCAGGAACCTTGTCCCAGATTGGCCCGGCTGCCTCCAAAATCTCCAAACGATTAAAGATATGTCCCAGACCCAACCTGCCCCCACCCAAATTTGTGCTGCCCCGACAGTCTCAAGAGAACTCTACTAACTGACATCAGGAACCTGGTCTAGCAACCTTTCGTTCAAAGGGAAAAGGGCCGGTGTTTGTCTTCAGGAGCCTGGGTCCCAGAGTGGCCGGCCGCCTCCAAAATATCCAAACGATTAAAGATATGTCCCAGACCCAACCTACCCCCACATCAAAATTTGTGCTGCCCTGACAGTCCCAAGGGAACCCTACCTGCTGACATCCGGAACCTTGGTTGACCATATTTCTTTCCTAGAAAAAATTGCTCGTGTCTTCCTGCAGGGGCCTTTGTCCCTGAGTGGCCGGCCGGCCTCCAAAAAATCCAAAAGAATAAGGATATGTCCCAGACTCAACCTGCCCCCACCTCAAACCTGTGCTGCCCTCACAGTCCCAAGGGAACCCTACAAACTGACATCAGGAACCTGCCTTGGCAACTTTTTCTTCACAGGGAAAAGGAGCGGTCTTTTTCTCGAGGAGCCTGTGGCTTTGAGTGGCCGGCCGCCTCAAAATATCCAAACGATTAAAGATATTTCCCAGACCTAATGTGTCCCCACCTCAATGCTGTGCTGCCCTTGACAGTCCCAAGGAACCCTACCTGCTGACATCAGGAACCTGACCATATTTCTTTCCTAGAAAAAATTGCTCGTGTCTTCCTGCAGGGGCCTTTGTCCCTGAGTGGCCGGACGCCTCCAAAAAATCCAAATGATTAAAGATAT
>NW_027099554.1:0-30483 GCF_031753505.1 Anomalospiza imberbis | reverse complement strand
CCCAAAAACCCCAAAATCACCCCAAAATTACCCCAAAATTATCCCAAAATTATCCCAAAATCACCCCAAAGTGAACACCCTGGCAGGAGAGACCCCAAAAACCCCAAAATCACCCCAAAATTACCCCAAAATTATCCCAAAATACCACAAACTGATTGCCCTGGCAGGAGAGACCCCAAAAACCCCAAAATCACCACAAAATTATCCCAAAATTATCCCAAAATCACCCCAAAGTGAACACCCTGGCAGGAGAGACCCCAAAAACCCAAAATCACCCCAAAATTACCCCAAAATCACCCCAAAATTATCCCAAAATTATCCCAAAAATCACCCCAAACTGAGCGCCCTGGCAGGAGAGACCCCAAAAACCCCAAAATCACCCCAAAATCACCCCAAAATTACCCCAAAATTATCCCAAAATTATCCCAAAATTATCCCAAAATTCACCCCAAGCTGAGCGCCCTGGCAGGAGAAACCCCAAAAACCCCAAAATCACCCCAAAATTATCCCAAAATTCACCCCAAAGTGAGTGCCCTGGCAGGAGAGACCCCAAAAACCCCAAAATCACCCCAAAATTATCCCAAAATTATCCCAAACTGGCCCCCCCTGGCAGGAGAGACCCAAAAAAACCCCAAATCACCCCAAAATTATCCCAAAATTATCCCAAAATTATCCCAAAAATCACCCCAGGCTGACCCCCCTGGCAGGAGAGACCCCAAAAAACCCAAAATCACCCAAAACCCCCAAAATATCCCCCATGGGATCCCCAAAAATCCCAAAATTACCCCAGTGCCCATCCCGATGCCCATCCCAGTGAATCCCAGTGAATCCCGGTGCCCATCCCCGCGCCCCTGGCTGTGCCCATCCCGGTGCCAATCCCAGCCCATCCCGGTGCCCATCCCGGTGCCCATCCCGGTGACTCCAGTGCCCATCCCAGTGAATCCCAGTGAATCCCAGTGAATCCCAGTGAATCCCAGTGCCCATCCCGGTGCCCCTGGCTGTGCCCATCGCGGTGCCCATTGCGGTGCCCACCACATGTCGATCTGGGTGCTGTACTCGGTGGAGCCCAGCAGGATGTGCCCATCCCAGTGAATCCCAGTGCCCATCCCAGTGCCCATCCCAGTGCCCCAGGCTGTGCCCATCCCAGTGCCCATCCCAGTCCATCCCGGTGCCCCTGGCTGTGCCCATCACGGTGCCAATCCCAGCCCATCCCGGTGCCCATCCCGGTGCCCATCCCGGTGCCCATCCCGGTGCCCCTGGCAGTGCCCACCACATGTCGATCTGGGTGCTGTACTCGGTGGAGCCCAGCAGGATGTGCCCATCCCAGTGAATCCCAGTGAATCCCAGTGAATCCCAGTGCCCATCCCAGTGAATCCCAGTGAATCCCAGTGCCCATCCCAGTGAATCCCAGTGAATCCCAGCCCATCCCGGTGCCCATCCCGGTGCCCCTGGCTGTGCCCATCCCGGTGCCCATCCCGGTGCCCATCCCGGTGCCCCTGGCTGTGCCCATCCCAGCCCATCCTGGTGCCCCTGGCTGTGCCCGTCGCGGTGCCCATCGCGGTGCCCATCGCGGTGCCCACCACATGTCGATCTGGGTGCTGTACTCGGTGGAGCCCAGCAGGATGTGCCCATCCCAGTGAATCCCGGTGCCCATCCCAGTGAATCCCAGTGAATCCCAGTGAATTCCAGTGCCCATCCCAGTCCATCCCGGTGCCCATCCCGGTGCCCATCGCGGTGCCCACCACATGTCGATCTGGGTGCTGTACTCGGTGGAGCCCAGCAGGATGTGCCCATCCCAGTGAATCCCAGTGAATCCCAGTGCCCATCCCAGTGAATCCCAGTGCCCATCCCAGTGAATCCCAGTAAATCCCAGTGCCCATCCCAGTCCATCCCGGTGCCCATCGCGGTGCCCATCACGGTGCCCATCGCGGTGCCCACCACATGTCGATCTGGGTGCTGTACTCGGTGGAGCCCAGCAGGATGTGCCCATCCCAGTGAATCCCAGTGCCCATCCCAGTGCCCATCCCAGTGAATCCCAGTGAATCCCGGTGAATCCCAGCCCATCCCGGTGCCCATCCCGGTGCCCCTAGCTGTGCCCATCCCGGTGCCCACCACGTTGATCTGGGTGCTGTACTCGGTGGAGCCCAGCAGGATGTGCCCATCCCAGTGAATCCCAGTGAATCCCAGTGAATCCCAGTGCCCATCCCGGTGCCCCTGGCTGTGCCCATCCCGGTGCCCATCGCGGTGCCCATCGCGGTGCCCATCGCAGTGCCCACCACATGTCGATCTGGGTGCTGTACTCGGTGGAGCCCAGCAGGATGTGCCCATCCCAGTGAATCCCAGTGAATCCCAGTGCCCATCCCAGTGAATCCCAGTGAATCCCAGCCCATCCCGGTGCCAATCCCAGTCCATCCCCTGGCTGTGCCCATCGCGGTGCCCATCCCGGTGCCCACCACATGTCGATCTGGGTGCTGTACTCGGTGGAGCCCAGCAGGATGTGCCCATCCCAGTGAATCCCAGTGCCCATCCCAGTCCATCCCGGTGCCCCTGGCTGTGCCCATCGCGGTGCCCATCGCGGTGCCCACCACATGTCGATCTGGGTGCTGTACTCGGTGGAGCCCAGCAGGATGTCGGGCGGGCGGTACCACAGCGTCACCACCTCGCTGGAGAACGTCTTGGTGGGGATGGACTTGGCCCGGGCCAGGCCTGGGGGCACCAAACGGGTCAGGGGGCACCAAATGGGGCTGGGGGCACCAAATGGGGCTGGGGGCACCAAATGGGCAGGGGGCACCAAATGGGTCAGGGGGCACCAAATGGGGCAGGGGGAACCAAATGGGTCAGGGGGCACCAAATGGGTCAGGGGGGCAGGAAATGGGGCAGGGGGCACCAAACGGGTCAGGGGGCACCAAATGGGTCAGGGGGCACCAAACGGGTCAGGGGGCACCAAACGGGTCAGGGGGCACCAAAGGGGGCTGGGGGCACCAAAGGGGGCTGGGGGGGGCACCAAATGGGGCAGGGGGCACCAAATGGGGCAGGGGGCACCAAATGGGGCTGGGGGCACCAAATGGGGCAGGGGGCAGGAAATGGGGCAGGGGGCACCAAAGGGGGCTGGGGGCACAAAAGGGGGCTGGGGGCAGGAAATGGGTCAGGGGGCACCAAATGGGGCAGGGGGCACCAAAGGGGTCAGGGGGCACCAAACGGGGCAGGGGGCACCAAAGGGGGCAGGGGGGCACCAAAGGGGTCAGGGGGGCAGGAAATGGGGCAGGGGGTCACCAAATCGGGCTGGGGGGCACCAGATCAGGTTTTTGGGGTGCCAGGGCAGGTTTTTGGGGTGCCAGATCAGTTTTTGGGGTCCCAGGTGAAGTTTTTGGGGTGCCAGGGCAGTTTTTGGACTCCCAGGTGAAGTTTTTGGGGTGCCAGATCAGGTTTTTGGGGTCCCAGGTGAAGTTTTTGGGGTGCCAGATCAGGTTTTTGGGGTGCCAGGGCAGGTTTTGGGGTGCCAGATCAGGTTTTTGGGGTGCCCTGACCGAAATCGGCCAGTTTCAGGTCCCCGCGGCGGCTGAGCAGATCCTGGGAAGGTTCATGGCTTTTTGGGGGTTTTATGGGTTTCTGAGGGGGTTTTGGGGGGATTTTGGGGTCCCAGGTGAAGTTTTTGGGGTCCCAGGGCAGTTTTTGGGGTGCCAGGGCAGTTTTGGGGTGCCAGGGCAGGTTTTTGGGGTGCCCTGACCGAAATCGGCCAGTTTCAGGTCCCCGCGGCGGCTGAGCAGATCCTGGGAAGGTTCATGGCTTTTTGGGGTTTTTATGGGTTTCTGAGGGGGTTTTGGGGGGATTTTGGGGTCCCAGGTGAAGTTTTTGGGGTGCCAGGGCAGTTTTTGGGGTCCCAGGTGAAGTTTTTGGGGTGCCCTGACCGAAATCTGCCAGTTTCAGGTCCCCGCGGCGGCTGAGCAGATCCTGGGAAGGTTCATGGATTTTTGGGGGTTTTATGGGTTTCTGAGGGGGTTTTGGGGTGCCAGATCAGGTTTTTGGGGTGCCAGGTGAAGTTTTTGGGGTGCCAGGGCAGGTTTTTGGGGTGCCAGGGCAGTTTTTGGGGTGCCAGGGCAGTTTTTGGGGTGCCCTGACCGAAATCTGCCAGTTTCAGGTCCCCGCGGCGGCTGAGCAGGAGGTTCTGGGGTTTGAGGTCGCGGTGCAGAACCTTGTGGCGGTGGCAGAAGGCGAGACCCCGCAGGAGCTGGAAGAGGAACAGCTGCCCCCCAAAAAAACGGGCTGGGGACCCTCGGGGACAGACAGGGGACACAGGGACAGACAGACAGACAGGGACAGACAGACAGACAGGGACAGACAGACAGGGACAGACAGGGACAGACAGACAGGGACAGACAGGGACAGACAGGGACAGACAGACAGACAGGGACAGACAGACAGGGACAGACAAGGACAGAGAGGGACAGAGAGGGACAGACAGACAGACAGGGACAGACAGACAGGGACAGACAGGGACAGAGAGGGACAGACAGACAGGAGACAGACAGGGGACAGAGACGGACAGACAGGGACAGACAGGGACAGACAGACAGGGACAGACAGACAGACAGGGACAGACAGGGACAGACAGGGACAGAGAGGGACAGACAGGGGACACAGGGACAGACAGACAGACAGGGACAGACAGGGACAGACAGACAGACAGGGACAGACAGGGACAGACAGACAGGGACAGACAGACAGACAGGGACAGACAGGGACAGACAGGGACAGACAGGGACAGACAGGGACAGACAGACAGGGGACAGAGAGGGGACAGACAGGGGACACAGGGACAGACAGACAGACAGGGACAGACAGGGACAGACAGACAGGGGACAGACAGACAGGGACAGACAGACAGGGACAGACAGGGACAGACAGACAGGGACAGACAGACAGGGACAGACAGGGACAGACAGGGACAGAGAGGGACAGACAGGGACAGACAGGGACAGACAGACAGGGACAGACAGACAGACAGGGACAGACAGGGACAGACAGACAGACAGGGACAGACAGGGGACACAGGGACAGACAGACAGACAGGGACAGACAGACAGGGACAGACAGACAGACAGGGACAGACAGGGGACACAGGGACAGACGGACAGACAGGGACAGACAGACAGGGGACACTTGGGGACACACCCTGTCTCTCTGTGGTTCCTAAACCTCCCTGGGAGACACCAGAGACCCCAAAATCTCCCCAAAATCCCCCCAAAATCCCCTAAATTCCACCAAAACCTCCCCAAAATCCCCCCAAAATTCCTCCAAAATCCCCCAAATTTCCCCCCAAATCCCCCCAAAATCCCCCCAAAATCCCCTAAAATCCACCCAAAATTCCCAAAATCCACCCAAACACCCCAAAATCCCCCAAAATCCCCCCAAAATCCCGTAAAATCCCCCCAAAATTCCCAAAATCCACCCAAACACTCCAAAATCCCCCAAATTTCCCCCCAAAATCCCCCCAAAATCCCCTAAAATCCCCCCAAAATTCCCCAAATCCCCCCAAACACCCCAAAATCCCCCAAATTTCCATCCAAATCCCCCCAAAATCCCCTAAAATCCCCCCAAAATCCCCTAAAATCCCCTAAAATCCACCCAAAATCCCCCCAAAATCCCCCCAAAATTCCCCAAATCTCCCCAAATCCCCCCAAAATTCCCCAATCCCCCCAGAATCCGCCGGAAGCCCGCAGGCCCCAGGCCCTCACCCTGACGTTGTGCATGCTGATGACGCTCCCGCAGTCATCCAGGTACTGCTTCAGGTCCCGGTCCTGGGGGGAAAAAAGAGGAAAATCCCAAATTTTGGGGGTCCCGGGGGGTCCCGGAGAGCCCCTGCAGGGAATTCCGGGGTCAGGGGGGATTTTGGGGGGATTCCGGGGTGATTTCAGGATGAATTCGGGGTGGATTTGGGGGGATTTTGGGGTGGATTTTGGGTGGATTTTGGGGTGGATTTGGGGATGGATTTTGAGGTGGATTTGGGGGGGATTTGGGGAGGATTTGGGGTCGATTTTGGGGTGGATTTGGGGTGGATTTAAAGTGATTTTGGGAGATTTAGGGGTGGTTTTGGGTGGATTTGGGGTGGATTTTGGGGTGGATTTGGGGTGATTTTGGGGTGGATTTAGGGTGGATTTGGGGTGGATTTTGGGGTGGATTTTAGGGTGGATTTCAGGGGGATTTGGGTGATTTTGGGTGGATTTGGGGTGATTTTGGGGTGATTTTGGGGTGGATTTGGGGTGGATTTTGGGATGGATTTGGGGTGGGTTTTGGGGTGAATTTGAAGTGATTTTGGGAGATTTAGGGGTGGTTTTGGGGTGATTTTGGGGTGGATTTGGGGTGGATTTGGGGTGGATTTGGGGTGGGTTTTGAGGGTGCATTTGGGGTGATTTTGGGGTGGATTTGGGGTGGATTTTGGGGGGATTTTGGGGTGAATTTAAAGTGATTTTGGGAGATTTAGGGTTTTGGGTGGATTTTGGGGTGGATTTGGGGTGGATTTGGGGTGATTTTGGGGTGGATTTAAAGTGATTTTGGCAGATTTTGGGTGGATTTTGGGGTGATTTTGGGGTGGATTTTGGGGTGATTTTGGGATGGATTTGGGATGGATTTTGGGGTGATTTTGGGGTGGATTTAAAGTGATTTTGGGAGATTTAGGGGTGGTTTTGGGGTCGATTTTGGGGTGGATTTGGGTGGATTTGGGGTGGATTTGGGGTGGGTTTTAGGGTGATTTTAGGGTGAATTTGAAGTGATTTTGGGAGATTTAGGGGTTGTTTTGGGGTTGATTTTGGGGTGGATTTAAAGTGATTTTGGGAGATTTAGGGGTGGTTTTGGGGTCGATTTTGGGGTGGTTTTGGGGTGGATTTGGCGTGGATTTGGGGTGGATTTTAGGGTGATTTTAGGGTGAATTTGAAGAAATTTTGGGAGATTTAGGGGTGGTTTTGGGGTGATTTTGGGATGGATTTGGGCTGGTTTTGGGGAGGATTTGGGGTGGATTTTGGGGTGGATTTTGGGGTGAATTTCAGGGGGATTTGGGTGATTTTGGGTGGATTTGGGGTGGATCTGGGGTGGATCTGGGGTGGATTTGGGGGGGATTTGAAGTGATTTTGGGAGATTTAGGGGTGGTTTTGGGGTGATTTTGGGGTGAATTTTGGGGGATTTTGGGGTGAATTTTGGGGTGAATTTTGGGTGAATTTTGCAGTGAACTTTGGGGTGATTTGGGGGATTTAGGGTTGAACTTTGGGGCATTTTGGGGTGAATTTGGGGTGAATTTTGGGGCATTTTGGGATGAATTTTGGGGCATTTTGGGGTGAATTTGGGGTGAATTTTGGGGCTCACCAGGTACTCGAAGACCAGCGTCAGGCACTGCGGCGTGTGCACGATGTCGTGCAGCGTCACCACGTTGGCGTGCTTGAGATCCCGCAGCAGCGACACTGCGGGGACGCCGGGGGGGACAGGGGACAGCAGCGGGGACATCGGGGACACGGGGACATCGGGGACATCGGGGACATTGGGGACATCGGGGACACGGGGACACGGGAGGGGACACGGGAGGGGACACGGGAGGGGACACCGGAGCTCAGTGGCCTCAGCCCTCGTGGGAGCCACCCCCAGACCGCCCTGAGCCCTCCCCACCACAGCCACCCTCGGTGTCCCCAAGGTGTCCCCAAGGTGTCCTCAATGTCCCCAGGGTGTCCCCAATGTCCCCAGGGTGTCCCCAGGGTGTCCCCAATGTCCCCAGGGTGTCCCCAGGGTGTCCCCAGTGTCCCCAGGGTGTCCCCAATGTCCCCAGTGTCCCCACGGTGTCCCCAAGGTGTCCCCAATGTCCCCAGGGTGTCCCCAGGGTGTCCCCAGTGTCCCCAGTGTGTCCCAAATGTCCCCAGTGTCCCCAACGTGTCCCCAAGGTGTCCCCAATGTCCCCAAGGTGTCCCCAAGGTGTCCCAAATGTCCCCATGGTGTCCCCAGTGTCCCCAATGTCCCCAGTGTCCCCAGGGTGTCCCCAGGGTGTCCCCAGTGTCCCACCCTCGCGGATGGCCGTGCAGGCTGTGTTCCCAAGGTGTCCCCAGTGTCCCCAGGGTGTCCCCAATGTCCCCATGGTGTCCCCAGTGTCCCCAGTGTCCCACTCTTGCAGATGGCTGTGCAGGCTGTGTCCCCAATGTCCCCAAGGTGTCCCCGGGGTGTCCCCAGGGTGTCCTCAGGGTGTCCCCAGTGTCCCCACGGTGTCCCCAATGTCCCCAGGGTGTCCCCAGGGTGTCCCCAATGTCCCCAGGGTGTCCCCAGTGTCCCCAGGGTATCCCCAGGGTGTCCCCAGTGTCCCCAGGGTGTCCCAAATGTCCCCATGGTGTCCCCAGTGTCCCCAGGGTGTCCCCAGGGTGTCCCCAGTGTCCCCAGGGTGTCCCCAGTGTCCCACCCTCGCGGATGGCCGTGCAGGCTGTGTCCCCATGTCCCCATTGTGTCCCCATGGTGTCCCCATTGTGTCCCCAGGGTGTCCCCAGTGCCCCACCCTCGCAGATGGCCGTGCAGTCTGTGTCCCCAAGGTGTCCCCAAATGTCCCCAGGGTGTCCCCAGTGTCCCCAGGGTGTCCCCAGTGTCCCCAGGGTGTCCCCAATGTCCCCAGGGTGTCCCCAGGGTCCCACCCTCGCGGATGGCCGTGCAGGGCGCCCCCTCCTCGTGCTCCAGCCGGATTTCCTTCAGCGCCACCAGGTTCTCGGTCAGCTTGCTGCGGCCCTTGTACACCGTGGCGTACGTGCCCTGGGGACACAACGGGGACATGGGGACATCATCAGGGACATCATCAGGGACATCGGGGACATCACCAGGGACACCTGTACACCATGGCGTATGTGCCCTGGGGACAGGGGACACAACGGGGACATGGGGACATGGGGACAGCAGGGACATCACCAGGGACATGGGGACATCACCAGGGACAGCAGGGACATCACCAGGGACATGGGGACATCACCAGGGACAGCAGGGACATCATCAGGGACACCTGTACACCGTGGCGTATGTGCCCTGGGGACACAACGGGGACATGGGGACATGGGGACATGGAGACATCATCAGGGACATGGGGACATCATCAGGGACATCACCAGGGACACCTGTACACCATGGCGTACGTGCCCTGGGGACATGGGACACAGGGACATGGGGACATGGGGACATCAGGGACATCACCAGGGACACCTGTACACCATGGCGTACGTGCCCTGGGGACACCATCAGGGACAAGGGGACATCACCAGGGACACAGGAACATCATGGCGTACGTGCCCTGGGGACATGGGGACATCAAGGACATCATCAGGGACATGGGGACATTATCAGGGACACCTGTATACCATGGCGTACGTGCCCTGGGGACAGGGGACACAACGGGGACATGGGGACATCAGGGACAGCAGGGAGAGCAGGGACATCACCAGGGACACGGGGACATCAGGGACATCGTCAGGGACATCGGGGACATCACCAGGGACACCTGTACACCATGGTGTACGTGCCCTGGGGACACAATGGGGACATGGGGACATCATCAGGGACACCAGTACACCTTGGTGTACATGCCCTGGGGACAGGGGACACGAGGACATGGGGACATCAGGGACAGTAGGGACATCATCAGGGACATGGGGACATCAAGGATATCATCAGGGACATGGGGACATCACCAGGGACACCTGTACACCGTGGCGTACGTGCCCTGGGGACACAATGGGGACATCAAGGACATCATCAGAGACATCACCAGGGACACCTGTACACCTTGGTGTATGTGCCCTGGGGACAGGGGACACGGGGACACGGGGACATGGGGACATCAGGGACAGCAGGGACATCACCAGGGACACGGGGACATCATGGCGTACGTGCCCTGGGGACAGCAGGGGACAGCAGGGACACTGGGGACACAGGGACGTGGGGGACACGGAGGTAACACAGGGGACACAGGTGACACCCAGGTGACACCCAGGTGACACCCAGGTGGCACAGGTGGCACAGATGACACAGATGACACAGATGACACAGATGACACAAGTGACACCCAGGTGGCACAGGTGACACCCAGGTGACAGCAGGCACACAGGTGACACAGGTGACACCCAGGTGACACAGGTGACACAGATAACACAGGTGGCACAGGTAGCACAGATGACACAGGTGACACCCAGGTGGCACAGGTGGCACAGATGACACAGATGACACAGATGACACAAGTGACACCCAGGTGGCACAGGTGACACCCAGGTGGCACAGGTGGCACAGATGACACAGATGACACAGATGACACAGGTGACACCCAGGTGACACAGGTGACAGGTGGCACACAGATGACACAGGTGACACCCAGGTGACAGGTGGCACACAGGTGACACAGGTGACACCCATGACACAGATGACACAGATGACACAAGTGACACCCAGGTGACACAGGTGACAGGTGGCACACAGGTGACACCCAGGTGACACCCAGGTGACACCCAGGTGGCACAGATGACACAGATGACACAGGTGGCACAGGTAGCACAGATGACACAGGTGGCACACAGGTGACACAGGTGACACAGGTGACACCCGGGTGACACAGGTGGCACAGGTAGCACAGATGACACAGGTGGCACACAGGTGACACAGGTGACACGCAGGTGACACAGGTAGCACAGGTGGTACATGTGACACAGGTGACACAGGTGACACAGGTGACACAGGTGACACAGGTGGCACAGATGACACAGGTGACACAGGTGACACAGGTGCCACCCAGGTGCCACCCAGGTGGCACAGGTGACACAGATGACACAGGTGACACAGGTGACACAGGTGGCACATGTGACACAGGTGACACCCAGGTGTCACAGGTGGCACAGATGACACAGATGACACAGATGACACAAGTGACACCCAGGTGGCACAGGTGACAGGTGGCACACAGATGACACAGGTGACACCCAGGTGACAGGTGGCACACAGGTGACACAGGTGACACCCAGGTGGCACAGGTGACACAGATGACACAGGTGACACAGGTGACACAGGTGGCACATGTGACACAGGTGACACCCAGGTGACACCCAGGTGACACAGGTGACACAGGTGACACCCAGGTGACACAGGTGGCAGAGATGACACAGATGACACAGGTGACACCCAGGTGGCACAGGTGACAGGTGGCACACAGATGACACAGGTGACACCCAGGTGGCACAGGTGACACCCAGGTGACAGGTGGCACACAGGTGACACCCAGGTGCCACCCAGGTGGCCCAGGTGGCCGCGTGCCCTCACCTCTCCCAGCTTGTCCAGCTTCACGTACGTCTCCAGCTTCCCGAAGCCGATTTCCGACTGCGGGGGGGGGAACGCCGTTACTGGGAGAACTGGGAGAACTGGGGCTCACCCCGGCCCTCCCGCTCCATACTGGCCCATACTGGTCCGTACTGGCCCACACTGGTTCATACTGGTCCATACTGGTCCATACTGGTCTATACTGGCCCTTACTGACCCTTACTGGCCCGTACTGGCCCATACTGGTCTATACCAGCCCATACTGGTCGATACCAGCCCATACTGGCCCATATCAGCCCATACTGGCCCATACTGGTCTATACCAGCCCATACTGGACCATGCTGGTCTATACCAGCCCATACTGGTCTATACCAGCCCATACTGGCCCATACTGGTCTATACCAGCCCATACTGGTCTATACCAGCCCATACTGGACCATGCTGGTCCATACCAGCCCATACTGGCCCGTACTGGCCCATACTGCCCCGTACTGGTCTGTACCAGCCCACACTGCCCCGTACTGCCCCATACTGGTCCGTACTGCCCCATACTGGTCCGTACTGCCCCGTACTGGTCCGTACTGGTCCGTACTGGTCCGTACCAGCCCACACTGCCCCGTACTGCCCCGTACTGCCCCGTACTGGTCCGTACTGGTCCGTACTGGTCCGTACCAGCGAGACGCGGCGCAGGCGGCGGCTCAGGGCCCCGGGCAGCCCCAGCCCCCCCTCGGGCAGGCGGGTGTCGGCGGGCAGGGACAGGCGCTTGGTGACGTCCTGGGGACGGGACAGCCCCGCTCGGGTCACACCGGGCTCCCAGTTCAGCCCAGTGCCATCCCAGTTCAGCCCAGCAATCCCAGTGCTCCCAGTTCAGCCCAGAGCCCTCCCAGTACAGCCTAGAGCCCTCCCAGTACAGCCCAGCACTCCCAGTTCAGCCCAGGGCCCTCCCAGTTCAGCCCAGCACTCCCAGTACAGCCCAGTGCCCTCCCAGTTCAGCCCAGTGCCCTCCCAGTTCAGCCCAGGGCCCTCCCAGTTCAGCCCAGCACTCCCAGTTCAGCCCAGTGCCATCCCAGTACAGTCAGTGCCCTCCCAGTTCAGCCCAGCACTCCCAGTACAGCCCAGCACTCCCAGTTCAGCCCAGTGCCCTCCCAGTACAGCCCAGCACTCCCAGTACAGCCCAGTGCCCTCCCGGTTCAGCCCAGTGCCCTCCCAGTTCAGCCCAGTCCCTCCCGGTTCAGCCCAGTGCCCTCCCAGTACAGCCCAGTGCCCTCCCAGTTCAGCCCAGAGCCCTCCCAGTACAGCCCAGGGCCCTCCCAGTACAGCCCAGCACTCCCAGTGCTCCCAGTTCAGCCCAGTCCCTTCCCGGTTCAGCCCAGTGCTCCCAGTTCAGCTCAGTTCAGCCCAGTACTTCCAGTCCCTCCCAGTCCCTCCCAGTCCCTCCCAGTTCCCCAGTCCCCCCCAGTTCCCCAGTCCCTCCCAGTCCCCCCCAGTTCCCCCAGTATCCCCAGTCCCCCTCCCAGTCTCCCAGTCCCCCCCCCAGTTCCCCAGTCCCCCCAGTTCCCCAGTCCCCCCAGTTCCCCAGTCCCTCCCAGTCCCCCCAGTTTCCCCAGTCCCCCCCAGTTTCCCCAGTCCCCCCAGTTCCCCAGTCCCTCCCAGTCCCCCCAGTTCCCCAGTCCCCCCAGTCCCCCCAGTATCCCCAGTCCCCCCAGTATCCCCAGTTCCCCCAGTTTCCCAGTCCCCCCAGTTCCCCAGTCCCCCCCAGTCCCCCCAGTTCCCCCAGTTTCCCAGTCCCTCCCAGTCCCCCCAGTTTCCCAGTTCCCCCAGTATCCCCAGTCCCCCCAGTATCCCCAGTTCCCCCAGTTTCCCAGTCCCCCCAGTATCCCCAGTCCCCCCAGTTCCCCAGTCCCTCCCAGTCCCCCCAGTTTCCCCAGTCCCCCCAGTTCCCCAGTCCCCCCAGTATCCCCAGTCCCCCCAGTCCCCCCAGTTCCCCAGTCCCTCCCAGTCTGCCCAGTTTGCCCAGTCCCACCTCGCAGGCGCCGTGCCGCGGGTGCTGCCGCAGCCGCACGGGCGACGCCACCTCCTCCGAGGACGTCCCCGAGGGGGGGTCGCTCTCCCCGTCCGACCCCATCCGGGCCTCGTCCCCCCCGGGCTCTGGGGGCACGGGGAGGGTCAGGGACCCCAAAACACCCGAAAGATCCCAAAAAAAAGCACCCCAAAATACCCCAAAACCACCCCAAACCACCCAAAATAGCCCAAAATAACCCCAAAACGCCCCGAAATATCCCAAAACCACCCCAAAATATCCCAAAACCACCCCAAAATATTCCAAAAACACCCCAATGTGTCCTGAAACAACTCAAAACCACCCCAGAATACCCCAAAACCACCCCAATGTCCCCCCCAATGTCCCCCAAACCCCTGGGACCCCCCCAATGTCCCCCCCATGTCCCCAGTGTCCCCCCCAATGTCCCCCCAGTGTCCCCAATGTCCCCCCCAAACCCCTGGGACCCCCCCATGTCCCCCCAAACCCCAGGGACCCCCCAATGTCCCCCCCCCAATGTCCCCACTGTCCCCCCCAATGTCCCCCCAATGTCCCCAATGTCCCCCCAATGTCCCCCCCAATGTCCCCACTGTCCCCCCAATGTCCCCAATGTCCCCCGTAATGTCCCCCAAACCCCAGGGACCCCCCAATGTCCCCCCCCCAATGTCCCCCCCAGTGTCCCCAATGTCCCCCCCAAACCCCTGGGACCCCCCCATGTCCCCCCCAGTGTCCCCCCCAGTGTCCCCCCCAGTGTCCCCCCAATGTCCCCAGTGTCCCCCCAAACCCCATGTCCCCCCACTGTCCCCCCCAATGTCCCCAATGTCCCCCCCAATGTCCCCAATGTCCCCCCCAATGTCCCCCCAGTGTCCCCAATGTCCCCCCCAAACCCCGTGTCCCCCCCATGTCCCCCCCAATGTCCCCACTGTCCCCCCCAATGTCCCCAATGTCCCCCCAATGTCCCCCCCAATGTCCCCAATGTCCCCCCCCAATGTCCCCCCCAATGTCCCCCCCAATGTCCCCAATGTCCCCCCCAGTGTCCCCCCCAGTGTTCCCAATGTCCCCCCACAATGTCCCCACTGTCCCCCCCAATGTCCCCAGTGTCCCCCCCAAACCCCGTGTCCCCCCCAGTGTCCCCTTAATGTCCCCAGTGTCCCCCCCCAAACCCCGTGTCCCCCCCAGTGTCCCCCCCAATGTCCCCCCCAATGTCCCCAATGTCCCCCCAAACCCCGTGTCCCCCCCAATGTCCCCACTGTCCCCCCCAAACCCCGTGTCCCCCCCCGTGTCCCCCCAAACCCCGTGTCCCCCCCAGTGTCCCCCCCAATGTCCCCCCAATGTCCCCTCAATGTCCCCCCCAGTGTCCCCAGTGTCCCCCCAATGTCCCCCCAGTGTCCCCAATGTCCCCTCCAAACCCCTGGGACCCCCCACATGTCCCCCCAATGTCCCCCCCAGTGTCCCCAATGTCCCCCCCACTGTCCCCC
Organism: Anomalospiza imberbis; assembly: GCF_031753505.1. Taxonomy (NCBI): domain Eukaryota; kingdom Metazoa; phylum Chordata; class Aves; order Passeriformes; family Viduidae; genus Anomalospiza; species Anomalospiza imberbis. The sequence goes on along the minus strand of NW_027099554.1, from coordinate 15,659 downwards.
CCAATGTCCCCAGTGTCCCCCCCAAACCCCTGGGACCCCCCAGTGTCCCCCCCAATGTCCCCAATGTCCCCCCAATGTCCCCCCCAAACCCCATGTCCCCCCCAATGTCCCCCCCAGTGTCCCCCCCAGTGTCCCCAATGTCCCCCCAATGTCCCCTCAATGTCCCCCCCAGTGTCCCCAGTGTCCCCCCAATGTCCCCCCAGTGTCCCCAATGTCCCCCCAGTGTCCCCAGTGTCCCCCCAATGTCCCCCCAGTGTCCCCAATGTCCCCCCAGTGTCCCCAATGTCCCCTCCAAACCCCTGGGACCCCCCACATGTCCCCCCCAATGTCCCCAATGTCCCCCCCCATGTCCCCCCCAAACCCCGTGTCCCCCCCAGTGTCCCCCCCAATGTCCCCAGTGTCCCCCCCAAACCCCTGGGACCCCCCAGTGTCCCCCCAAACCCAGTGTCCCCCCCATGTCCCCATTCGGGGACCGCAGGTGACACGGGGACAGCGCCTGGCTGGTGGCACCGGGGACAGGTGGTGGCACCTGGGGGGGCACCGGGGACAGGACACGGGGACAGATGGACGGACACGGGGGGGGGACAGGGGACAGATGGGGAGGGGGGGACACGGGGGGGACCCCCGGCTCTTAAAGGGGCCGTGTCCTGCTGGGGGGGGGGCTTAAAGGGACAGGCACCCAAAATGTGCTCCGCATTGGGTTCTTAAAGGGACAGGCACCTCAAAATGTGCTCCGCATTGGGTTCTTAAAGGGACAGGCACCTCAAAATGTGCCCCCCCGCCTCGGGTTCTTAAAGGGACAGGCACCCCAAAATGTGCCCCGCCTCGGGTTCTTAAAGGGACAGGCACCCCAAAATGTGCCCCCCATCGGGTTCTTAAAGGGACAGGCACCTCAAAATGTGCCCCCCATTGGGTTCTTAAAGGGACAGGCACCCAAAATGTGCCCCCCCGCCTCGGGTTCTTAAAGGGACAGGCACCTCAAAATGTGCCCCCCATTGGGTTCTTAAAGGGACAGGCACCCAAAATGTGCTCCGCATTGGGTTCTTAAAGGGACAGGCACCTCAAAATAGCCCCCAGCCCCCAGCTTCTTAAAGGGCCAGGCACCCGTAACCCAGCCCCCACCTTCTTAAAGGGCCAGGCACGCATAACCCAGCCCCCACCTTCTTAAAGGGCCAGGCACCACCAAACCTTCCCCCACCTTCTTAAAGGGCCAGGTGCCCCTAACCCAGCCCCCACCTTCTTAAAGGGCCAGACACCCCTAACCCTGACCCAACCTTCTTAAAGGGCCAGGCACCCCCAATCTGCTCCATCTTAAAGGGCCAGGCACCCCTAACCCTGACCCAACCTTCCTAAAGGGCCAGGCACCCCCAATCTGCTCCTTCTTAAAGGGCCAGACACCCCTAACCCAGACCCAACCTTCTTAAAGGGCCAGGCACCCCTAACCCTGTCCCAACCGTCTTAAAGGGCCAGACACCCCTAACCCAGACCCAACTGTCTTAAAGGGCCAGGCACCCCTAACCCTGTCCCAACCGTCTTAAAGGGCCAGACACTCCTAACCCAGACCCAACCTTCTTAAAGGGCCAGGCACCCCTAACCGTGACCCAACCGTCTTAAAGGGCCAGGCACCCCTAACCGTGACCCAACCGTTTAAAGGGCCAGGGACCCCTAACCCTATCCCAACCGTTTAAAGGGCCAGACACCCCTAACCCTGTCCCAACCTTCTTAAAGAGCCAGGCACCCCTAACCCTGACCCAACTGTCTTAAAGGGCCAGACACCCCTAACCCAGACCCAACCGTTTAAAGGGCCAGGCACCCCTAACCGTGACCCAACTGTTTAAAGGGCCAGGCACCCCTAACCCTGACCCAACCGTTTAAAGGGCCAGGCACCCCCAATCCGCTCCTTCTTAAAGGGCCAGTGCTCCACTTGGGGGGGGCGGGGCTCGCTGCGGGGGGGCGGGGCCCCCCTTAAAGGGCCAGCGCTCACCGCTGTCGCTGCCGGCGCCGTCGCGGGGCTCCCCCAGGCCCTTGTCGGGGGCGCGGCCCCCCCGCAGCGTCATGGACAGCTGCCGCTTGATCTTCTTCATCCGGTCCATGGCCAGCTCTGCGGGCAACACACGTGAGCACAGCCGGGCACAGCCGGGCACAGCCGGGCACAGCTGGGTACAGCTGGGTACAGCTGGGTACAGGTGGGTACAGCTGGGTACAGCTGGGTACAGGTGGGTACAGCTGGGTACAGCCTGAGCACAGCTGGGTACAGCTGGGTACAGCCGGGTACAGCTGGGTACAGCTGGGTACAGCCGGGCACAGCCGGGCACAGCCGGGCACAGCTGGGTACAGCTGGGTACAGCCGGGCACAGCCGGGCACAGCTGGGTACAGCTGGGTACAGCTGGGTACAGCCTGAGCACAGCTGGGTACAGCTGGGTACAGCTGGGTACAGGTGGGTACAGCTGGGTACAGCCTGAGCACACCTGAGCACAGCCGGGCACAGCCGGGTACAGCCTGAGCACACCTGAGCACAGCTGGGCACAGCCGGGCACAGCCGGGCACAGCTGGGCACAGGTGGGTACAGCCGCGCACAGCTGGGTACAGCCTGAGCACAGCTGGGCACAGCTGGGCACAGCCGGGCACAGCTGGGTACAGCTGGGCACAGCTGGGTACAGCTGGGTACAGCCTGAGCACAGCTGAGCACAGCCGGGCACAGCCGGGCACAGCTGGGTACAGGTGGGTACAGCCTGAGCACAGCTGGGCACAGCCGGGCACAGCTGGGTACAGCTGGGTACAGCTGGGTACAGCCTGAGCACACCTGAACACACCTGAGCACAGCCGGGCACAGCCGGGCACAGCTGGGTACAGCTGGGTACAGCTGGGTACAGCCTGAGCACAGCCTGAGCACAGCCGGGCACAGCCGGGCACAGCTGGGCACAGCTGGGTACAGCCTGAGCACAGCTGGGTACAGCTGGGTACAGCCTGAGCACAGCCTGAGCACAGCCGGGCACAGCTGGGCACAGCTGGGTACAGCCTGAGCACAGCCGGGCACAGCCGGGTACAGCCTGAGCACAGCCTGAGCACAGCCGGGCACAGCTGGGCACAGCTGGGTACAGCCTGAGCACACCTGAGCACAGCCGGGCACAGCCGGGCACAGCTGGGTACAGCTGGGTACAGCCTGAGCACAGCCTGAGCACAGCCGGGCACAGCCGGGCACAGCTGGGTACAGCTGGGTACAGCCTGAGCACACCTGAGCACAGCCGGGCACAGCTGGGCACAGCTGGGTACAGCCTGAGCACAGCCGGGCACAGCCGGGTACAGCCTGAGCACAGCCTGAGCACAGCCGGGCACAGCTGGGCACAGCTGGGTACAGCCTGAGCACAGCCGGGCACAGCCGGGTACAGCCTGAGCACAGCCTGAGCACAGCCGGGCACAGCTGGGCACAGCTGGGTACAGCCTGAGCACACCTGAGCACAGCTGGGTACAGCCTGAGCACAGCCGGGCACAGCTGGGCACAGCTGGGTACAGCCTGAGCACACCTGAGCACAGCTGGGTACAGCCGGGCACAGCTGGGTACAGCCTGAGCACACCTGGGCACACCTGGAGCCACCCTGCACACCTGGGCACAGCCGGGCACCCCCCGGGCACACCCGGGCACACTTGGGCACACCTGGGCACACCTGGGCACCCCCTCACACCTGAGCACACCTGGGCACACCTGGAGCCACCCTGCACACCTGGGCACACCTGGGCACTCCTGCACACCTGGGCACACCTGGGCACCCCCTCACACCTGGGCACCCCCGGGCACACCCGGGCACCCCCGGGCACACCTGGGCACACCTGGGCACACCTGGCCGCTCCCCCTCGCCCTCCCCGCACGCGCGCCCCTCCCGCCCACCTGAGCCCCCCGGTGCCCCCCGGTGCCCCCCTCCCCCTGCGCGGGGCCCGAGGGGGCGTGGCCTCCTCCCCTCCCGTTTCCCCCCCCGCTGCCCTCACAGCGGCTCCGCGGGATCCCGGGGGTTCCCGGGGGTTCCCGGGGGTTCCCGGGGGTTCCCGGGGGTTCCCGGTTGTTCCCGGTTGTTCCCGGTCGTTCCCGGTCGTTCCCGGGTTCCCGTTACCGGCTCAGCGGCGCGGAGCCTCCCAGAAATCCTCGGCCATGGCGGGGCCGGGCCCGACCCCGCGGGCGGCTCCGGTGGGGCCGGGCCGGGCCGGGAGCGGCGGCGGCGGCGGCGGCGGCGGCGCAAGATGGCGGCGGGGGCGGGGCTGGGTGACGTCAGCGCGGAGGGTGGGACAACGCGCGGGGGGGGCGGGGCGAAGCGCTCAGTGACAGCAGCGTGAGGGGCGGGGCCAGGCGGTTTGTGACGTCATTGCGAGGGGCGGGACAACACGCTGGAGGGGCGGGGCTAAGAGCCGGGTGACGTCAGCGCCAAGGGCGGGAAATGAGCGGTGGTGGGGTGAAAAAGGGCGGGGCTTGTGAGGACACGCCCCCTCGGGTGGGGAGGGGCTCAGGGGGGCGGGGCTGTTTGGGACCCTCCCCCCAAACTCCCCTGCGGGGGGGGGAGGGGGGGGAATCCCCTCTGGGGAACCCCCAGCCGCAGTGACGTCACCGTGACCCCTCCCCCCAATTCACTGCCACAACAACCACGCCCCTCAGAGGGAGGGGGCGGGGACAGCCCAGAAAGAGGCTCCGCCCCTTTTTTTGGGACTCCAGGGCTGCTCCGAGGTTACTGCAGCGCTACTCAGGGGTTACTCTGAGCTTACTCAGGGGTTACTCTGAGCTTACTCAGGGGTTACTCCAGCGGCAGAGCGGGGTGGGTTGCTGTGGGTCCCTGAGGTTACTCAGGGGTTACTCTGAGCTTACTCAGGGGTTACTCCGAGCTTACTCAGGGGTTACTCCAGCGGCAGAGTGGGCTGTTGCTCTGGGTCCCTGAGGTTACTCGGGGGTTACTCAGCTGTTACTCGGGGGTTACTCAGCTGTTACTCAGGGCTCATTCTCAGGTTACCCACAGGTTACTCCACGACTGCCCTGCAATTGCTCCAGGGTTACTCCAGGTACTCCAGGGTTACTCCAGGATTGCTCCAGGGTTACTCCAGGTACTCCAGGGTTACTCCAGCGTTACTCCAGGTACTCCAGGGTTACTCCAGGTACTCCAGGATTACTCCAGGGTTACTCCAGGTACTCCAGGGTTACTCCAGGGTTACTCCAGGTACTCCAGGGTTACTCCAGGTACTCCAGCATTACTCCAGGGTTACTCCCAGCTCCCTCCCGTGTGCCCCACATCCCCCCACTCCAGCTTTACACACAGGTGCAACAACTCCCGCTTTACTCCGGCTTTACACACACGTCACTCCCAGGTGTAAAACTCCTCTTTACTCCAGCTTTACACACACGTCACTGCTCTTTACTCCAGGTTTACACACAGGTCACTCCTCTTTACTCCTGTTTTACACACAGGTCACTCCCAGGTGTAAAACTCCTCTTTACTCCAGGTTTACACACACGTCACTCCCAGGTGTAAAACTCCTCTTTACTCCAGCTTTACACACAGGTCACTGCTCTTTACTCCAGGTTTACACACACGTCACTCCTCTTTACTCCAGGTTTACACACAGGTCACTCCCAGGTGTAAAGCTTTACTCCAGGTTTACACGCAGGCCAGGGGGCGGGGCCAGCGCAGGTGTCCGTCCCTCAGGGGTCAGAGGTCACCGGGGGCTCCTGCAGCCCCTGCAGCTCCCGCAGGCCCTGGGGGAGGGGCAGAGCGTTGGGGGCGGGGCCTGGAGGGGAGAGGGGCGTGGCCCGCAGGTGAGAGGGGCGTGGCCAGGGGAGGGGGCGGGGTTACCTCCAGCACCAGCCGGATGTGGGCGCGGATCTTGGCCCCGTCGCGCGTCAGGGAATCGCTGAGCCTGCAAGGGGCGGGGCTTAAGGGGGCGGGGCTTAAGGGGGAGGGGCTTAAGTGGGCGGGGCATGGGAAGGGTGGGGTCTCCTGAGTGGGTGTGGTGCGATGATTGGCAGGGTGAGGCCACGCCCTTTTTTGGCGTAGGGGTGGTGGTGTGCCTTCCTTTTACATTGTGGGCGTGGTCTGGGTCGTGTGGGCGTGGCCTGAGGGACATTCCTTTTTTGGTCACGGGGTGGGGATGTGATTTCCTTTCACGGCGTGGGTGTGGCCACAGGGGGGCGTGGTTTGCCTAGCTGGAGCCGCCTGTTGAGCGCAACGGGGCGTGGCCTAAGTGGGTGCGGCCCACAAGGGGCGTGGGCACCTCCTCCCACCCCAAATGGGGGGATTGGGGCGTGGCATCGGGGGCGTGGCCACGGCAGAATGACCGAGGGTCAATACCCAACAGCATGGGGCGTGTCCAGGGTTTATGGGCGTGGCTGGGCGTGGCTGGGCGTGGCCGGGGGGGCGTGTCCAGAGGGGGCGTGGCCGCGCCGTCTCACCTCTGCAGGAGGGAACTGCGGCGCTCCAGGTGCCGGAGGGCCTCGGGCAGCGTCAGCTCCGCGAAGAAGCCGAAGCCCAGAGCCACGAAAACGCGCCGGGGGTCCGGGCTGGGGGCACGGCCGGGGGAGAAAAGGGGTGACGGGGGTTTTGGGGGGGGGGTCCTGGGGGTCGGGGAGGCTCAGGGGAACGGAATTGAGGGGATTTGGGGGTTCCCCGGGCAGGTTTGGGGATTTTAAAGGGGATTTTGGAGTTATCCTAAAACGGGGATTGGGGTCCCAAAGAGGCCCAGGTTGGTCCTGGGGAGGTTTGGGGGGGGACTCAGGGGAGTTTTGGGGTCACGTCAGTGGTTTTGGGGGGTCTGAGGAGGTTCATGGGGGGTCTGAGGAGGTTTTTGGGGTTCTGGGCAGGTTTTTCGGGGGTCTGAGGAGGTTTTTGGGGGGTCTGAGGAGGTTTTTGGGGGGTCTGAGAAGGTTTTTGGGGGGTCTGAGGAGGTTTTTGTGGGGTCTGAGGAGGATTTTGGGGGTTCTGGGCAGGTTTTTGGGGGTTCTGGGCAGGTTTTTAGGGGGTCTGAGCAGGATTTTGGGGGTTCTGGGCAGGTTTTTGGGGGGTCTGAGGAGGTTTTTGGGGGTCTGAGAAGGTTTTTGGGGGTCTGAGGAGGGTTTTTGGGGGTCTGAGGAGTTTTTTGGGGTTCTGGGCAGGTTTTTGGGGGGTCTGAGGAGGTTTTTGGGGGTTCTGGGCAGGTTTTTGGGGGTCTGAGGAGGATTTTGGGGGTTCTGGGCAGGTTTTTGGGGGTTCTGGGCAGGTTTTTTGGGGGGTCTGAGGAGGTTTTTGGGGGGTCTGAGGAGATTTTTTGGGGGTCTGAGGTGGTTTTTTGGGGTTCTGGGCAGGTTTTTGGGGGGTTTTAGGCAGGTGTTTGGGGCGTCTGAGGAGGTTTTTGGGGGTCTGAGGAGGTTTTTTGGGGTTCTGGGCAGGTTTTTTGGGGGGTCTGAGGAGGATTTTGGGGGGTCTGAGGATGTTTTTGGGGGGTTTTAGGCAGGTTTTTGGGGGTCTGAGGAGGTTTTTTGGGGGGTCTGAGGAGGATTTTGGGGGTTCTGGGCAGGTTTTTGGGGCATCTGAGGAGGTTTTTGGGGGTTTTGGGCAGGTGTTTGGGGGGTCTGAGGAGGATTTTGGGGTTCTGGGCAGGTTTTTGGGAGATCTAAGGAGATTTTTTCGGGGTCTGAGATGGTTTTTGGGGGTTTTAGGCAGGTTTTTGGGGGGTCTGAGGATGTTTTTGGGCTGTCTGAGGAGGTTTCTGGGGGGTCTGAGGAGGTTTTCGGGGTGCCAGCCCCACTCACACTTCGGCACTGACAAAGAAATTGCAGCCCAGATCCACCTGGGTGCGCAGGGGGGCGGCGGCGTCCTGGGGACCCCGAAACCCCCCGGGACCCCCGGAGTCACACAGAGAACCCCAAACACCCCCGGGGACCCCCAAACACCCCCGGGGACCCCCAAACAACCCCGGGGACCCCCAAACACCCCCGGGGACCCCCAAAGAACCCCGGGGACCCCCAAACAACCCCGGGGACCCCTAAACAACCCCGGGGACCCCCAAACAACCCCGGGGACCCCCAAACACCCCCGGGGACCCCCAAACACCCCCGGGGACCCCCAAAAAACCCCGAGGACCCCCAAACACCCCCGGGGACCCCCAAACAACCCCGGGGACCCCCAAAGAACCCCGGGGACCACCAAACACCCCCGGGGACCCCCAAACACCCCCGGGGACCCCCAAACACCCCCGGGGACGCCCAAACAACCCCGGGGACCCCGAAACCCCCCCGGGGACCCCCAAACAACCCCGGTGACCCCTAAACACCCCCGGGACCCCCAAACACCCCCGGGGACCCCCAAACAACCCCGGGGACCCCCAAACACCCCCGGGGACCCCCAAAAAACCCCGAGGACCCCCAAACAACCCCGAGGACGCCCAAACACCCCCGGGGACCCCCAAACACGCCCGGGGACCCCCAAACAACCCCGGGGACCCCCAAACACCCCCGGGGACCCCCAAACACCCCCGGGGACCCCCAAACAACCCCGGGGACCCCCAAACATCCCCGGGGACCCCCAAAAAACCCCGAGGACCCCCAAACAACCCCGGGGACCCCCAAACAACCCCGGGGACCCCTAAACACCCCCGGGGACCCCCAAACAACCCCGGGGACCCCCAAACCCCCCCGGGGACCTCCAAACACCCCCGGGGACCCCCAAAATCCCTCCAGAACCCCCCGAAGTCATACAGAGAGCCCAAACACCCCCGGGACCCCAAATCTCAACCCTTAAACACCCCAGGGGACCCCAAATCTCAACCCCTAAACACCCCGGGGACCCCAAATCTCAACCCCTAAACACCCCGGGGACCCCAAATCTCAACCCCTAAACACCCCGGGGACCCCAAATCTCAACCCCTAAACACCCCAGGGACCCCAAATCTCAACCCCTAAACACCCCAGGGACCCCAAATCTCAACCCCTAAACACCCCCGGGACCCCAAATCTCAACCCCTAAACACCCCAGGGACCCCAAATCTCAACCCCTAAACACCCCCGGGACCCCAAATCTCAACCCCTAAACACCCCGGGGACCCCAAATCTCAACCCCTAAACACCCCGGGGACCCCAAATCTCAACCCCTAAACACCCCCAGGACCCAAATCTCAACCCCTAAACACCCCTGGGGACCCCAAATCTCAACCCCTAAACACCCCGGGGACCCCAAATCTCAACCCCTAAACACCCCAGGGACCCCAAATCTCAACCCCTAAACACCCCCGGGACCCCAAATCTCAACCCCTAAACACCCCCCGGGACCCCAAATCTCAACCCCTAAACACCCCCGGGGACCCCAAATCTCAACCCCTAAACACCCCGGGACCCCAAATCTCAACCCCTAAACACCCCAGGGACCCCAAATCTCAACCCCTAAACACCCCGGGGACCCCAAATCTCAACCCCTAAACACCCAGGGACCCCAAATCTCAACCCCTAAACACCCCGGGGACCCCAAATCTCAACCCCTAAACACCCCAGGGACCCCAAATCTCAACCCCTAAACACCCCGGGGACCCCAAATCTCAACCCCTAAACACCCCAGGGACCCCAAATCTCAACCCCTAAACACACCCGGGACCCCAAATCTCAACCCTAAACACCCCCGGGACCCCAAATCTCAACCCCTAAACACCCCAGGGACCCCAAATCTCAACCCCTAAACACCCCGGGGACCCCAAATCTCAACCCCTAAACACCCCCGGGACCCCCAAATCTCAACCCCTAAACACCCCGGGGACCCCAAATCTCAACCCCTAAACACCCCAGGGACCCCAAATCTCAACCCCTAAACACCCCAGGGACCCCAAATCTCAACCCCTAAACACCCCGGGGACCCCAAATCTCAACCCCTAAACACCCCAGGTACCCCAAATCTCCCCAGCGACCCCCAAACCCCCCCCACAAAATCCCCAAACCCCCCCAAAATCCCACCTAACCCCCCACGAGACCCCCCCCATCACCCCCAAAATCCCCCCCGAAAAGCACCCCCAAAGACCCCTGCGGGCCCCGCCCCTCGAGCCACGCCCCCTTAGGCCACGCCCCCCGCGCACCTGCAGGCGGGCGAGGGCGGAGCGCAGCTGCAGCACCTGCGCCTGCTGCTCGAAGACGGCGTCGCGCTGCTCCTGCACCCGCCTGCGGGGGGCGCTGCTCAGCGGGGCGGGGCCTCGCCGAGGGGGCGGGGCCAGCCAAAGGGGCGTGGCTAGGCGGAGGGGGCGTGGTCGGGGAAATGGGCGTGGTTATGGGGAGGGGCGTGGTGGAGAAGTGGGCGTGGTTTTACTGCGAAGGGGCGTGGCCACAACGGGGGGCATGGGAGGGGGAGTGGCCATAAAATAGGCGTGGCATGGGTGGGGTTGAGGAGGGGGTGTGGCCAGGAAATAGGCGTGGCCTCAAGGTGAGTGGGAGGGGTTGGTGTGGGGGCGTGGCCATTAAATGGGCGTGGCCAGAGCGTGCGTGGGCGTGGCCACAGCACGCAGTTATCCCGCGCTGTGGGGTGGACGGGGAAGGGGCGTGGCCATGAAACAGCCTCAGCCTGAGTGGGCGTGGCCACAAAAGCGGTCACTGTGCGAGGAGGCGTGGCCACAAAATGGGCGTGGCCTAGGGGTGAAAGGGCGTGGCCACAACACGCGGGTATTATGAATGAGCGTGGTTGATGGAGAGGGGGCGTGGCCACATAAACAGGCGTGGCCTCCGCCTCAGTGGGCGTGGCCACAACACGCGGGTATTATGAATGAGCGTGGCTTGATGAAGAGGGCGTGGCCACATAAACAGGCGTGGCCTCCGCCTCAGTGGGCGTGGCCACAACACGCGGGTATTATGAATGAGCGGGGTTGATGGAGAGGGGGCGTGGCCACATAAATAGGCGTGGCCTCCGCCTCAGTGGGCGTGGCCACAACACGCCGCTATTGCTGTTGGGGCAGAGGGGGCGTGGCCGGAGCGCGGAGGGGAGGGCCGGGGTGTCTCGGGGGCGGGGCTTCAGTCGCGATATGACGTCGCCCACCTCAGGTCGCGCTGCAGGACGTCGCTGACGAACGCCTCGTAGCGCTGCGCCTTCTCCGCCGCCGCCATGCTGCCTCGGACGTCATCGCCGGAAGCGCGTCATCGCCGGAAGCGCGTCATCGCCGCGCCGCCGCCGTTCGGGCGCCCCCTGTCGGCCGGGAAGTCCCAGGCTGCGTCCCTCGCTTCGCCCCGCCCCTATCGCGGGTCGCATGTCGCGACATGCCCGCCGCTCTATCGGCGACAAAAGCTACCGGAGCGCCGAGGGCAGGCGGAACAGCGCGGCCTGTGCCCCCCCGGCCCGTACCTGCCCAGGTGTGCCCAGGTGTGCCCAGGTGTGCCATGGGGTACCCAGGTGTGCCCAGGTGTGCCCAGATGTCCTCCAGCTGCCCCCCAGGTGTGCCCAGGTGTGCCCAGGTGTGCCCAGGGGTGCCCAGGGGTACCCAGGTGTGCCCAGATGTCCTCCAGCTGTCCCCCAGGTGTGCCCAGGTGTGCCATGGGGTACCCAGGTGTCCTCCAGGTGTGTCCAGGGGTACCCAGGTGCATCCAGGTGTGCCCAGGTGTCCCCAGGTGTGCCCCAGGAGTGCCCCAGGAGTGCCCCAGGTGTGCCCCAGGTGTGCCATGGGGTACCCAGGTGTGCCCAGGTGTGTCCAGGGGTGCCCAGGTGTGCCCCAGGTGTACCCAGGTGTGCCCAGGTGTGCCCCAGGTGTGCCCAGGATGGTCCCAGGTGTCCCCAGGTGTCCCCAGCTGTGCCCCAGGTGTGCCATGGGGTACCCAGGTGTGCCCAGGTGTGCCCAGGTGTGCCCAGGTGTCCTCCAGGTGTGCCCCAGGTGTGCCCAGGTGTGCCTCACGTGTGTCCAGGGGTACCCAGGTGTGCCCAGGGGTACCCAGGTGTCCTCAGTTGTCCCCAGTTGTCTCCAGTTGTCTCCAGTTGTCCCCAGATGTCCCCCATGTCCTCAGTTGTCCCCAGGTGTCCCCAGATGTCTCCAGATGTCCCCAGATGTTCCCAGATGTCCCCAGTTGTCCCCTGTTGCCCCCAGGTGTCCCCAGATGTCCCCAGGTGTCCCCAAGTGTCCCCAGGTGTTCCCAGTTGTCCCCAGATGTTCCCAGGTGTCCCCATGTCCCCAGGTGTCCCCAGGTGTCCCCAGATGTCCCCAGTTGTCCCCAGATGTCCCCAGGTGTCCTCAGTTGTCCCCAGGTGTTCCTCAGGTGTCCCCAGTTGTCCCCAGGTGTCCCCAGATGTCCCCAGTTGTCCCCAGATGTCCCCAGGTGTCCCCAGGTGTCCTCAGGTGTTCCTCAGTTGTCCCCAGGTGTCCCAGATGTCCCCAGATGTCCCCAGGTGTCCCCAGTTGTCCCCAGGTGTTCCTCAGTTGTCCCCAGATGTCTCCAGATGTCCCCAGATGTTCCCAGGTGTCCCCAGGTGTTCCTCAGTTGTCCCCAGATGTCTCCAGATGTCCCCAGATGTCTCCAGGTGTCCCCAGATGTTCCTCAGTTGTCCCCAAATGTTCCCCAGATGTCTCCAGGTGTCCCCAGATGTTCCCAGTTGTCCCCAGGTGTCCCCCATGTCCCCAGGTGTCCCCAGGTGTCCCCAGGTGTCCCCAGATGTCCCCAGATGTCCCAGATGTCCCCAAATGTTCCCCAGATGTCCCCAGATGTCCCCAGATGTCCCCAGGTGTCCCCAGATGTCCCCAGATGTCCTCAGTTGTCCCCAGGTGTCCCCCATGTCCCCAGGTGTCCCCAGGTGTCCCCAGATGTCCCCAGTTGTCCCCAGATGTCCCCAGGTGTCCTCAGTTGTCCCCAGGTGTTCCTCAGTTGTCCCCAGATGTCCCCAGGTGTTCCTCAGTTGTCCCCAGGTGGTCCCCAGGTGTCCCCAGGTGTCTCCCCCCACTCCCCACCCCCCCAAATTTTGGGGGTCCCACAGGCCCCGCCCCCCCATCAGCATCCACCCAGCGCCAGCAGCTCAGGGATTTATTGACCCCGCCCACACGGGCGAACGGGGCGGGGCTAAGCAGGGTGTGGCGGGGGTGGGCGTGGCCAAGCGGGGGGCGGGGCTCACACACGCACAAGCGCACACTGAGAGACCCCCACCTCAATTTGGGTGGGGGGGAGGGGCTTGGCAAGCACACAGCGGGGGGGAAGGGGATCGCCGGGGGGATTTTGGGGGGTCCCGGGGGGATTTGGGGATCCCGGGGGGATTTGGGGGGGATTTGGGGATCGCCGGGGGGATTTTGGGGGGTCCCGGGGGGATTTGGGGATCCCCGGGGGATTTTGGGGGGTCCCGGGGGGATTTGGGGATCCCCGGGGGGATTTTGGGGGGTCCTGGGGGGATTTGGGGATCCCCGGGGGGATTTGGGGGAGATTTGGGGATCGCCGGGGGGATTTTGGGGGGTCCTGGGGGGATTTGGGGGGTCCCGGGGGGATTTGGGGATCCCCGGGGGGATTTTGGGGGGTCCCGGGGGGATTTGGGGATCCCCGGGGGGATTTTGGGGGGTCCTGGGGGGATTTGGGGATCCCCGGGGGGATTTTGGGGGGATTTGGGGATCCCCAGGGGGATTTTGGGGGGTCCTGGGGGGATTTGGAGATCCCCAGGGGGATTTTGGGGGGTCCTGGGGGGATTTGGGGATCCCCGGGGGGATTTTGGGGGATTTGGGGATCCCCAGGGGGATTTTGGGGGGTCCTGGGGGGATTTGGAGATCCCCAGGGGGATTTTGGGGGGATTTGGGGATCCCCAGGGGGATTTTGGGGGTAATTTGGGGATCGCCGGGGGGATTTTGGGGGTCCGGGGGAATTTTGGGGAGTCCTGGGGGGATTTGGGGATCGCCGGGGGGATTTTGGGGGGTCCAGAGTGGATTTGAGGGGTGCTGTGTGGATTTTGGGGGGTCCTGTGTGGATTTTGGGGATTCCCGGGAGGATTTTTGGGGGTCCCGAACACCTGGGATCCCCCATCCCCGGAATGGATCTGGGGAACCCCGGGGGATTTCGGGGTCACCCAGGGGGTTTTGGGGTGTCCTGGGCAGTTTTGGGGTGAATTCTAGGGGCTGCCGGGTACTGAACCCCCCCATTTGTGGGGTCACAAAGCAGGGATGGATTTTGGGGGGGGTCCCGAAGGGGTCTTGGGGTCCCCCCGGGGAATTTTTGGGATCATGGGGCACCCCCAGGAGAGGTTTTGGGGTGTCCCCAGAAAGGTTTTTGGGGTGTCCCCGGGTTTTTTTTTGGGGGGATTTTGGGGATGTTCCCCAGCTGCTTTTGGGGTCCCCGGGCGTGATTCTGGTGTCCCCCCGGATATTTTTGGGGTCCCCCATTTGGTTTTGGGGTCCCCGGGTGTCTTTGCTGTCCCCCCGGGAATCTTTGGGGTCCCCTTAAGTATTTTGGGGGTCCCCCGGCTGTTTTGGGGTCCCCCAGTATTTTTGGGGTTCTCTGGGTATTTTGGGGCTTCCCCAGTTGTTTTTGGGGTTCCCAGCTGGTTTTGGGATGATCCCCCGGGTGTTTTTGGGGTCCACCAGGTGATTCTGGGGTTCCCCGGCTGTTTTTTGGGGTCCCCGGGTGTTTTTTGGGGTCCCCGGCTGTTTTTGGGATGTTCCCTTTATATTTTTGGGGTCCCCGGGTGTTTTTGGGGTTCCCGGCTATTTTTGGGATGTTACCTTTGCGTTTTTGGGGTCCCCCGGGTGTTTTTGGGGTCCACCAGGTGATTCTGGGGTTCCCCGGCAGTTTTTGGGGTCCCCGGGTGTTTTTGGGGTCCCCCGGCTGTTTTTGGGGTTCCCGGCTGTTTTTGGGATGTTCCCTTTATATTTTTGGGGTCCCCGGGTGTTTTTGGGGTTCCCGGCTGTTTTTGGGATGTTCTCTTTGTATTTTTGGGGTCCCCGGTGTTTTTGGGGTTCCCAGCTGTTTTTGGGATGTTCCCTTTGTGTTTTTGGGGTCCCCCGGTTGTTTTTGGGGTTCCGGGTGTTTTTGGGATGTTCCCTTTGTATTTTTGGGGTTCCCGGCTGTTTTTGGGATGTTCCCTTTGCGTTTTTGGGGTGTCCCGGCTGTTTTTGGGGTTCCGGCTGTTTTTGGGGTTCCGGGTGTTTTTGAGGTCCCGGCTGTTTTTGGGGTCCCCCGGCTGTTTTTGAGGTCCCGGCTGTTTTTGGGGTCCCCCGGCTGTTTTTGGGGTGCCCGGCGTTTCGGGGCTCACTCGAAGAGGCTGGCGAAGCTCTGCCGCAGCGCCCGCAGGCTCTCGGGGGGTCCCTGCTCGGGGGCGGGGCTGCAGAATTTGGGGGTTCAGGGGGGCCCTGGGGGGCGGGGCCTCGCCCCTCCCCCCCACCAGCCCCCTCCCCACTTACCTGGGGGGGGGAGGGGCCCCGCCGGGTTTGGGGGCCAGCGCCGGTTTGGGGGCGATGGGCGGGGCTTGGGGGCGGGGCTGGCGGGTGGTGGGCGGGGCCTGCGGGCCAGGAGGGCGGGGCGTGGGGGAGGAGGGCGGGGCTTGGGGGCGGGGCTGGGGAACTGAGGGGGAGCGCTGGAGGCGGGGCTGGGGGGAGGTGGGCGGGGCTTGGGGGCGGGGCTGGGGTGAGGTTTCCGGGCCTTGGGGGCGGGGCTGAGGGGAGGTGGGCGGGGCTTGGGGGCGGGGCTGGGGTGAGGTTGCCGGGCCTGGGGGGCGGGGCTGGGGGGAGGTGG
>NW_027099553.1:0-30512 GCF_031753505.1 Anomalospiza imberbis | reverse complement strand
GACTGCTGGAGGACGGTGGCTGCCGCTCTCCTGCCTCTTGAATTCACTCTCGGCAAGCGAATGGAAAGCGTTCCAGGACAACTTGCCTGGGTTTTGACTTGGTCCTGATGCGTCCCACCTTGGCAAGTCTTGCTCGTCGCCAGAGGCTCCGAGATGCACCGAAGACGGTGGCAGCTGCTGAAAAGAAGGGCAGCGGTGAGTTTGTCGACAAGCAAGAACATAGGCAGTTGCCTGTGCTTGGGAAGGAGCAGCTGCCTGGTTTTGGCAATTGCCTTCACAGCGCCCAGAAGCCCGGTGCTCTGCTGCTTTGTTTTTCGCAGTCAGTCAATTGCACACTAGTCAAGCTGAGTCAGGCTTTTCAGCTTTGCTGCTTTTGAGCATCTGTGCTCCACTTATGCTCTGTGACATCTCTCGAGGTTGTTTGCCTCGCCCAGGCTGGCAAGTGCCCGCTAGTACCTAGAGCTGGGCAGGAGAGGGCAGAGAGCACTTCCATCTGACAGCAGGTTGCAGATTGCCTCGGAAAGAGCCGTGTCCTTGGAATGTGCAGCAAATCCTCTTTCTTTGCAAACCGCGGTTAGTGTGCAGTGCAGGTACGCTCTCCCCTTGCCAACTGGAGTGGGAAAGCTTTTCGCTAAGCTAGAGATGACTAGAGAAGCAGAAGCGCGGCTCCGGAGCTATCCGGAGGAAAGTGCCGCTTCCCGGCGTCTTTCGGCTTGAAGCGGCGCTCCGGAGCGCTGCGCTGCCGCTCTACTGAGCTGTGCGCGAATTAGCCGCTTCTTCGCCTCCGAGAAGCAGAGATCGCGGTTGCTTGGAAGAGGCGAAGAACGAAGCCGCAAAGAAGCGGGCTTGTGTGCCAAGCCTTCCGACTGCCGGAGGACGGTGGCTGCCGCTCTCCTGCCTCTTGAATTCACTCTCGGCAAGCGAATGGAAAGCGTTCCAGGACAACTTGCCTGGGTTTTGACTTGGTCCTGATGCGTCCCACCTTGGCAAGTTTTGCTCGTCGCCAGAGGCTCCGAGATGCACAGAAGACGGTGGCAGCTGCTGAAAAGAAGGGCAGCGGTGAGTTTGTCGACAAGCAAGAACATAGGCAGCTGCCTGTGCTTGGGAAGGAGCAGCTGCCTGGTTTTGGCAATTGCCTTCACAGCGCCCAGAAGCCCGGTGCTCTGCTGCTTTGTTTTTCGCAGTCAGTCAATTGCACACTAGTGAAGCTGAGCCAGGCTCTTCAGCTTTGCTGCTTTTGAGCATCTGTGCTCCACTTAGGCTCTGTGACATCTCTGGAGGTTGTTTGCCTCGGCCAGGCTGGAAAGTGCCCGCTAGTACCTAGAGCTGGGCAGGAGAGGGCAGAGAGCACTTCCATCTGACAGCAGGTTGCAGATTGCCTCGGAAAGAGCCGTGTCCTTGGAATGTGCAGCAAATCCTCTTTCTTTGCAAACCGCGGTTAGTGTGCAGTGCAGGTACGCTCTCCCCTTGCCAACTGGAGTGGGAAAGCTTTTCGCTAAGCTAGAGATGACTAGAGAAGCAGAAGCACGGCTCCGGAGCTATCCGGAGGAAAGTGCCGCTTCCCGGCGTCTTTCGGCTTGAAGCGGCGCTCCGGAGCGCTCCGCTGCCGCTCTACTGAGCTGTGCGCGAATTAGCCGCTTCTTCGCCTCTGAGAGGCAGAGATCGCGGTTGCTTGGAAGAGGCGAAGAACGAAGCCGCAAAGAAGCGGGCTTGTGTGCGAAGCCTTCAGACTGCCGGAGGACGGTGGCTGCCGCTCTCCTGCCTCTTGAATTCACTCTCGGCAAGCGAATGGAAAGCGTTCCAGGACAACGTGCCTGTGTCTTTATTTGGTCCTGATGCGTCCCACCTTGGCAAGTTTTGCTCGTCGCCAGAGGCTCCGAGATGCACAGAAGACGGTGGCAGCTGTTGAAAAGAAGGGCAGCGGTGAGTTTGTCGACAAGCAAGAACATAGGCAGCTGCCTGTGCTTGGGAAGGAGCAGCTGCCTGGTTTTGGCAATTGCCTTCACAGCGCCCAGAAGCCCGGTGCTCTGCTGCTTTGTTTTTCGCAGTCAGTCAATTGCACACTAGTGAAGCTAAGCCAGGCTCTTCAGCTTTGCTGCTTTTGAGCATCTGTGCTCCACTTATGCTCTGTGACATCTCTCGAGGTTGTTTGCCTCGGCCAGGCTGGAAAGTGCCCGCTAGTACCTAGAGCTGGGCAGGAGAGGGCAGAGAGCACTTCCATCTGACAGCAGGTTGCAGATTGCCTCGGAAAGAGCCGTGTCCTTGGAATGTGCAGCAAATCCTCTTTCTTTGCAAACCGCCGTTAGTGTGCAGTGCAGGTACACTCTCCCCTTGCCAAATGGAGTGGGAAAGCTTTTCGCTTAGATAGAGACGACTAGAGAAGCAGAAGCGCGGCTCCGGAGCTATCCGGAGGGAAGTGTCGCTTCCCGGCGTCTTTTGGCTTGATGCGGCGCTCCGGAGCGCTCCGCTGGCGCTCTACTGAGCTGTGAACGAATTAGCCGCTTCTTCGCCTCCGAGAAGCAGAGATCGCGGTTGCTTGGAAGAGGCGAAGAACGAAGCCGCAAAGAAGCGGGCTTGTGTGCGAAGCCTTCCGACTGCTGGAGGACGGTGGCTGCCGCTCTCCTGCCTCTTGAATTCACTCTCGGCAAGCGAATGGAAAGCGTTCCAGGACAACTTGCCTGGGTTTTGACTTGGTCCTGATGCGTCCCCACCTTGGCAAGTCTTGCTCGTCGCCAGAGGCTCCGAGATGCACAGAAGACGGTGGCAGCTGCTGAAAAGAAGGGCAGCGGTGAGTTTGTCGACAAGCAAGAACATAGGCAGCTGCCTGTGCTTGGGAAGGAGCAGCTGCCTGGTTTTGGCAATTGCCTTCACAGCGCCCAGAAGCCCGGTGCTCTGCTGCTTTGTTTTTCGCAGTCAGTCAATTGCACACTAGTGAAGCTGAGCCAGGCTCTTCATCTTTGCTGCTTTTGAGCATCTGTGCTCCACTTATGCTCTGTGACATCTCTCGAGGTTGTTTGCCTCGGCCAGGCTGGAAAGTGCCCGCTAGTACCTAGAGCTGGGCAGGAGAGGGTAGAGAGCACTTCCATCTGACAGCAGGTTGCAGATTGCCTCGGAAAGAGCTGTGTCCTTGGAATGTGCAGCAAATCCTCTTTCTTTGCAAACCGCGGTTAGTGTGCAGTGCAGGTACGCTCTCCCCTTGCCAAATGGAGTGGGAAAGCTTTTCGCTAAGCTAGAGACGACTAGAGAAGCAGAAGCGCGGCTCCGGAGCTATCCGGATGAAAGTGCCGCTTCCCGGCGTCTTTCGGCTTGAAGCGGCGCTCCGGAGCGCTCCGCTGCCGCTCTACTGAGCTGTGCGCGAATTAGCCGCTTCTTCGCCTCCGAGAAGCAGAGATCGCGGTTGCTTGGAAGAGGCGAAGAACGAAGCCGCAAAGAAGCGGGCTTGTGTGCCAAGCCTTCCGACTGCTGGAGGACGGTGGCTGCCGCTCTCCTGCCTCTTGAATTCACTCTCGGCAAGCGAATGGAAAGCGTTCCAGGACAACGTGCCTGAGTTTTGACTTGGTCCTGATGCGTCCCACCTTGGCAAGTTTTGCTCGTCGCCAGAGGCTCCGAGATGCACAGAAGACGGTGGCAGCTGCTGAAAAGAAGGGCAGCGGTGAGTTTGTCGACAAGCAAGAACATAGGCAGCTGCCTGTGCTTGGGAAGGAGCAGCTGCCTGGTTTTGGCAATTGCCTTCACAGCGCCCAGAAGCCCGGTGCTCTGCTGCTTTGTTTTTCGCAGTCAGTCAATTGCACACTAGTGAAGCTGAGCCAGGCTCTTCATCTTTGCTGCTTTTGAGCATCTGTGCTCCACTTAGGCTCTGTGACATCTCTGGAGGTTGTTTGCCTCGGCCAGGCTGGAAAGTGCCCGCTAGTACCTAGAGCTGGGCAGGAGAGGGCAGAGAGCACTTCCATCTGACAGCAGGTTGCAGATTGCCTCGGAAAGAGCCGTGTCCTTGGAATGTGCAGCAAATCCTCTTTCTTTGCAAACCGCGGTTAGTGTGCAGTGCAGGTACGCTCTCCCCTTGCCAACTGGAGTGGGAAAGCTTTTCGCTAAGCTAGAGATGACTAGAGAAGCAGAAGCACGGCTCCGGAGCTATCCGGAGGAAAGTGCCGCTTCCCGGCGTCTTTCGGCTTGAAGCGGCGCTCCGGAGCGCTCCGCTGCCGCTCTACTGAGCTGTGCGCGAATTAGCCGCTTCTTCGCCTCTGAGAGGCAGAGATCGCGGTTGCTTGGAAGAGGCGAAGAACGAAGCCGCAAAGAAGCGGGCTTGTGTGCGAAGCCTTCCGACTGCTGGAGGACGGTGGCTGCCGCTCTCCTGCCTCTTGAATTCACTCTCGGCAAGCGAATGGAAAGCGTTCCAGGACAACTTGCCTGGGTTTTGACTTGGTCCTGATGCGTCCCACCTTGGCAAGTCTTGCTCGTCGCCAGAGGCTCCGAGATGCACAGAAGACGGTGGCAGCTGCTGAAAAGAAGGGCAGCGGTGAGTTTGTCGACAAGCAAGAACATAGGCAGCTGCCTGTGCTTGGGAAGGAGCAGCTGCCTGGTTTTGGCAATTGCCTTCACAGCGCCCAGAAGCCCGGTGCTCTGCTGCTTTGTTTTTCGCAGTCAGTCAATTGCACACTAGTGAAGCTGAGCCAGGCTCTTCATCTTTGCTGCTTTTGAGCATCTGTGCTCCACTTAGGCTCTGTGACATCTCTCGAGGTTGTTTGCCTCGGCCAGGCTGGAAAGTGCCCGCTAGTACACAGAGCTGGGCAGGAGAGGGCAGAGAGCACTTCCATCTGACAGCAGGTTGCAGATTGCCTCGGAAAGAGCCGTGTCCTTGGAATGTGCAGCAAATTCCTCTTTCTTTGCAAACCGCGGTTAGTGTGCAGTGCAGGTAGGCTCTCCCCTTGCCAAATGGAGTGGGAAAGCTTTTCGCTAAGCTAGAGATGACTAGAGAAGCAGAAGCGCGGCTCCGGAGCTATCCGGAGGGAAGTGCCGCTTCCCGGCGTCTTTTGGCTTGAAGAGGCGCGCCGGAGCGCTCCGCTGCCGCTCTACTGAGCTGTGCGCGAATTAGCCGCTTCTTCGCCTCCGAGAAGCAGAGATCGCGGTTGCTTGGAAGAGGCGAAAAACGAAGCCGCAAAGAAGCGGGCTTGTGTGCGAAGCCTTCAGACTGCTGGAGGACGGTGGCTGCCGCTCTCCTGCCTGTTGAATTCACTCTCGGCAAGCGAATGGAAAGCGTTCCAGGACAACTTGCCTGGGTTTTGACTTGGTCCTGATGCGTCCCACCTTGGCAAGTTTTGCTCGTCGCCAGAGGCTCCGAGATGCACAGAAGACGGTGGCAGCTGCTGAAAAGAAGGGCAGCGGTGAGTTTGTCGACAAGCAAGAACATAGGCAGCTGCCTGTGCTTGGGAAGGAGCAGCTGCCTGGTTTTGGCAATTGCCTTCACAGCGCCCAGAAGCCCGGTGCTCTGCTGCTTTGTTTTTCGCAGTCAGTCAATTGCACACTAGTGAAGCTGAGCCAGGCTCTTCAGCTTTGCTGCTTTTGAGCATCTGTGCTCCACTTATGCTCTATGACATCTCTCGAGGTTGTTTGCCTTGGCCAGGCTGGAAAGTGCCCGCTAGTACACAGAGCTGGGCAGGAGAGGGCAGAGAGCACTTCCATCTGACAGCAGGTTGCAGATTGCCTCGGAAAGAGCCGTGTCCTTGGAATGTGCAGCAAATCCTCTTTCTTTGCAAACCGCCGTTAGTGTGCAGTGCAGGTACGCTCTCCCCTTGCCAAATGGAGTGGGAAAGCTTTTCACTAAGCTAGAGATGACTAGAGAAGCAGAAGCGCGGCTCCGGAGCTATCCGGAGGGAAGTGCCGCTTCCCGGCGTCTTTTGGCTTGAAGAGGCGCTCCGGAGCGCTGCGCTGCCGCTCTACTGAGCTGTGCGCGAATTAGCCGCTTCTTCGCCTCCGAGAAGCAGAGATCGCGGTTGCTTGGAAGAGGCGAAGAACGAAGCCGCAAAGAAGCGGGCTTGTGTGCGAAGCCTTCAGACTGCTGGAGGACGGTGGCTGCCGCTCTCCTGCCTCTTGAATTCACTCTCGGCAAGCGAATGGAAAGCGTTCCAGGACAACTTGCCTGGGTTTTTACTTGGTCCTGATGCCTCCCACCTTGGCAAGTTTTGCTCGTCGCCAGAGGCTCCGAGATGCACAGAAGACGGTGGCAGCTGCTGAAAAGAAGGGCAGCGGTGAGTTTGTCGACAAGCAAGAACATAGGCAGCTGACTGTGCTTGGGAAGGAGCAGCTGCCTGGTTTTGGCAATTGCCTTCACAGCGCCCAGAAGCCCGGTGCTCTGCTGCTTTGTTTTTCGCAGTCAGTCAATTGCACACTAGTGAAGCTGAGCCAGGCTCTTCAGCTTTGCTGCTTTTGAGCATCTGTGCTCCACTTATGCTCTGTGACTTCTCTCGAGGTTGTTTGCCTCGGCCAGGCTGGAAAGTGCCCGCTAGTACACAGAGCTGGGCAGGAGAGGGCAGAGAGCACTTCCATCTGACAGCAGGTTGCAGATTGCCTCGGAAAGAGCCGTGTCCTTGGAATGTGCAGCAAATCCTCTTTCTTTGCAAACCGCGGTTAGTGTGCAGTGCAGGTACGCTCTCCCCTTGCCAAATGGAGTGGGAAAGCTTTTCGCTAAGCTAGAGATGACTAGAGAAGCAGAAGCGCGGCTCCGGAGCTATCCGGAGGGAAGTTCCGCTTCCCAGTGTATTTCGGCTTGAAGCGGCGCTCCGGAGCGCTCCGCTGCCGCTCTACTGAGCTGTGCGCGAATTAGCCGCTTCTTCGCCTCTGAGAGGCAGAGATCGCGGTTGCTTGGAAGAGGCGAAGAACGAAGCCGCAAAGAAGCGGGCTTGTGTGCGAAGCCTTACGACTGCTGGAGGACGGTGGCTGCCGCTCTCCTGCCTCTTGAATTCACTCTCGGCAAGCGAATGGAAAGCGTTCCAGGACAACTTGCCTGGGTTTTGACTTGGTCCTGATGCGTCCCACCTTGGCAAGTTTTGCTCGTCGCCAGAGGCTCCGAGATGCACAGAAGACGGTGGCAGCTGCTGAAAAGAAGGGCAGCGGTGAGTTTGTCGACAAGCAAGAACATAGGCAGCTGCCTGTGCTTGGGAAGGAGCAGCTGCCTGGTTTTGGCAATTGCCTTCACAGCGCCCAGAAGCCCGGTGCTCTGCTGCTTTGTTTTTCGCAGTCAGTCAATTGCACACTAGTGAAGCTGAGCCAGGCTCTTCAGCTTTGCTGCTTTTGAGCATCTGTGCTCCACTTAGGCTCTGTGACATCTCTGGAGGTTGTTTGCCTCGGCCAGGCTGGAAAGTGCCCGCTAGTACCTAGAGCTGGGCAGGAGAGGGCAGAGAGCACTTCCATCTGACAGCAGGTTGCAGATTGCCTCGGAAAGAGCCGTGTCCTTGGAATGTGCAGCAAATCCTCTTTCTTTGCAAACCGCGGTTAGTGTGCAGTGCAGGTACGCTCTCCCCTTGCCAAATGGAGTGGGAAAGCTTTTCACTAAGCTAGAGATGACTAGAGAAGCAGAAGCGCGGCTCCGGAGCTATCCGGAGGAAAGTGCCGCTTCCCGGCGTCTTTCGGCTTGAAGCGGCGCTCCGGAGCGCTCCGCTGCCGCTCTACTGAGCTGTGCGCGAATTAGCCGCTTCTTCGCCTCTGAGAGGCAGAGATCGCGGTTGCTTGGAAGAGGCGAAGAACGAAGCCGCAAAGAAGCGGGCTTGTGTGCCAAGCCTTCCGACTGCCGGAGGACGGTGGCTGCCGCTCTCCTGCCTCTTGAATTCACTCTCGGCAAGCGAATGGAAAGCGTTCCAGGACAACGTGCCTGGGTTTTGACTTGGTCCTGATGCGTCCCACCTTGGCAAGTTTTGCTCGTCGCCAGAGGCTCCGAGATGCACAGAAGACGGTGGCAGCTGCTGAAAAGAAGGGCAGCGGTGAGTTTGTCGACAAGCAAGAACATAGGCAGCTGCCTGTGCTTGGGAAGGAGCAGCTGCCTGGTTTTGGCAATTGCCTTCACAGCGCCCAGAAGCCCGGTGCTGTGCTGCTTTGTTTTTCGCAGTCAGTCAATTGCACACTAGTGAAGCTAAGCCAGGCTCTTCAGCTTTGCTGCTTTTGAGCATCTGTGCTCCACTTATGCTCTGTGACATCTCTCGAGGTTGTTTGCCTCGGCCAGGCTGGAAAGTGCCCGCTAGTACCTAGAGCTGGGCAGGAGAGGGCAGAGAGCACTTCCATCTGACAGCAGGTTGCAGATTGCCTCGGAAAGAGCCGTGTCCTTGGAATGTGCAGCAAATCCTCTTTCTTTGCAAACCGCGGTTAGTGTGCAGTGCAGGTACGCTCTCCCCTTGCCAACTGGAGTGGGAAAGCTTTTCGCTAAGCTAGAGATGACTAGAGAAGCAGAAGCGCGGCTCCGGAGCTATCCGGAGGGAAGTGCCGCTTCCCGGCGTCTTTCGGCTTGAAGAGGCGCTCCGGAGCGCTTTGCTGCCGCTCTACTGAGCTGTGCGCGAATTAGCCGCTTCTTCGCCTCTGAGAGGCAGAGATCGCGGTTGCTTGGAAGAGGCGAAGAACGAAGCCGCAAAGAAGCGGGCTTGTGTGCCAAGCCTTCCGACTGCTGGAGGACGGTGGCTGCCGCTCTCCTGCCTCTTGAATTCACTCCTCGGCAAGCGAATGGAAAGCGTTCCAGGACAACTTGCCTGGGTTTTGACTTGGTCCTGATGCGTCCCACCTTGGCAAGTCTTGCTCGTCGCCAGAGGCTCCGAGATGCACAGAAGACGGTGGCAGCTGCTGAAAAGAAGGGCAGCGGTGAGTTTGTCGACAAGCAAGAACATAGGCAGCTGCCTGTGCTTGGGAAGGAGCAGCTGCCTGGTTTGGCAATTGCCTTCACAGCGCCCAGAAGCCCGGTGCTCTGCTGCTTTGTTTTTCGCAGTCAGTCAATTGCACACTAGTGAAGCTGAGCCAGGCTCTTCAGCTTTGCTGCTTTTGAGCATCTGTGCTCCACTTAGGCTCTGCGACATCTCTCGAGGTTGTTTGCCTCGGCCAGGCTGGAAAGTGCCCGCTAGTACCTAGAGCTGGGCAGGAGAGGGCAGAGAGCACTTCCATCTGACAGCAGGTTGCAGATTGCCTCGGAAGAGCCGTGTCCTTGGAATGTGCAGCAAATCCTCTTTCTTTGCAAACCGCGGTTCGTGTGCAGTGCAGGTACGCTCTCCCCTTGCCAAATGGAGTGGGAAAGCTTTTCGCTAAGCTAGAGATGACTAGAGAAGCAGAAGCGCGGCTCCGGAGCTATCCGGAGGAAAGTGCCGCTTCCCGGCGTCTTTCGGCTTGAAGCGGCGCTCCGGAGCGCTCCGCTGCCGCTCTACTGAGCTGTGCGCGAATTAGCCGCTTCTTCGCCTCTGAGAGGCAGAGATCGCGGTTGCTTGGAAGAGGCGAAGAACGAAGCCGCAAAGAAGCGGGCTTGTGTGCGAAGCCTTCAGACTGCCGGAGGACGGTGGCTGCCGCTCTCCTGCCTCTTGAATTCACTCTCGGCAAGCGAATGGAAAGCGTTCCAGGACAACTTGCCTGGGTTTTTACTTGGTCCTGATGCGTCCCACCTTGGCAAGTTTTGCTCGTCGCCAGAGGCTCCGAGATGCACAGAAGACGGTGGCAGCTGTTGAAAAGAAGGGCAGCGGTGAGTTTGTCGAAAAGCAAGAACATAGGCAGCTGCCTGTGCTTGGGAAGGAGCAGCTGCCTGGTTTTGGCAATTGCCTTCACAGCGCCCAGAAGCCCGGTGCTCTGCTGCTTTGTTTTTCGCAGTCAGTCAATTGCACACTAGTGAAGCTGAGCCAGGCTCTTCATCTTTGCTGCTTTTGAGCATCTGTGCTCCACTTATGCTCTGTGACATCTCTGGAGGTTGTTTGCCTCGGCCAGGCTGGAAAGTGCCCGCTAGTACCTAGAGCTGGGCAGGAGAGGGTAGAGAGCACTTCCATCTGACAGCAGGTTGCAGATTGCCTCGGAAAGAGGTGTGTCCTTGGAATGTGCAGCAAATCCTCTTTCTTTGCAAACCGCGGTTAGTGTGCAGTGCAGGTACGCTCTCCCCTTGCCAAATGGAGTGGGAAAGCTTTTCGCTAAGCTAGAGACGACTAGAGAAGCAGAAGCGCGGCTCCGGAGCTATCCGGATGAAAGTGCCGCTTCCCGGCGTCTTTCGGCTTGAAGCGGCGCTCCGGAGCGCTCCGCTGCCGCTCTACTGAGCTGTGCGCGAATTAGCCGCTTCTTCGCCTCCGAGAAGCAGAGATCGCGGTTGCTTGGAAGAGGCGAAGAACGAAGCCGCAAAGAAGCGGGCTTGTGTGGCCAAGCCTTCCGACTGCTGGAGGACGGTGGCTGCCGCTCTCCTGCCTCTTGAATTCACTCTCGGCAAGCGAATGGAAAGCGTTCCAGGACAACGTGCCTGAGTTTTTACTTGGTCCTGATGCCTCCCACCTTGCAAGTTTTGCTCGTCGCCAGAGGCTCCGAGATGCACAGAAGACGGTGGCAGCTGCTGAAAAGAAGGGCAGCGGTGAGTTTGTCGACAAGCAAGAACATAGGCAGCTGCCTGTGCTTGGGAAGGAGCAGCTGCCTGGTTTTGGCAATTGCCTTCACAGCGCCCAGAAGCCCGGTGCTCTGCTGCTTTGTTTTTCGCAGTCAGTCAATTGCACACTAGTGAAGCTGAGCAGGCTCTTCAGCTTTGCTGCTTTTGAGCATCTGTGCTCCACTTATGCTCTATGACATCTCTCGAGGTGTTTGCCTCGGCCAGGCTGGAAAGTGCCCGCTAGTACACAGAGCTGGGCAGGAGAGGGCAGAGAGCACTTCCATCTGACAGCAGGTTGCAGATTGCCTCGGAAAGAGCCGTGTCCTTGGAATGTGCAGCAAATCCTCTTTCTTTGCAAACCGCGGTTAGTGTGCAGTGCAGGTACGCTCTCCCCTTGCCAAATGGAGTGGGAAAGCTTTTCACTAAGCTAGAGATGACTAGAGAAGCAGAAGCGCGGCTCCGGAGCTATCGGGAGGGAAGTGCCGCTTCCCGGCGTCTTTTGGCTTGAAGAGGCGCGCCGGAGCGCTCCGCTGCCGCTCTACTGAGCTGTGCGCGAATTAGCCGCTTCTTCGCCTCCGAGAAGCAGAGATCGCGGTTGCTTGGAAGAGGCGAAAAACGAAGCCGCAAAGAAGCGGGCTTGTGTGCGAAGCCTTCCGACTGCTGGAGGACGGTGGCTGCCGCTCTCCTGCCTGTTGAATTCACTCTCGGCAAGCGAATGGAAAGCGTTCCAGGACAACTTGCCTGGGTTTTTACTTGGTCCTGATGCGTCCCACCTTGGCAAGTTTGCTCGTCGCCAGAGGCTCCGAGATGCACAGAAGACGGTGGCAGCTGCTGAAAAGAAGGGCAGCGGTGAGTTTGTCGACAAGCAAGAACATAGGCAGCTGCCTGTGCTTGGGAAGGAGCAGCTGCCTGGTTTTGGCAATTGCCTTCACAGCGCCCAGAAGCCCGGTGCTCTGCTGCTTTGTTTTTCGCAGTCAGTCAATTGCACACTAGTGAAGCTAAGCCAGGCTCTTCAGCTTTGCTGCTTTTGAGCATCTGTGCTCCACTTATGCTCTGTGACATCTCTCGAGGTTGTTTGCCTCGGCCAGGCTGGAAAGTGCCCGCTAGTACCTAGAGCTGGGCAGGAGAGGGTAGAGAGCACTTCCATCTGACAGCAGGTTGCAGATTGCCTCGGAAAGAGCCGTGTCCTTGGAATGTGCAGCAAATCCTCTTTCTTTGCAAACCGCGGTTAGTGTGCAGTGCAGGTACGCTCTCCCCTTGCCAAATGGAGTGGGAAAGCTTTTCGCTAAGCTAGAGACGACTAGAGAAGCAGAAGCGCGGCTCCGGAGCTATCCGGATGAAAGTGCCGCTTCCCGGCGTCTTTCGGCTTGAAGCGGCGCTCCGGAGCGCTCCGCTGCCGCTCTACTGAGCTGTGCGCGAATTAGCCGCTTCTTCGCCTTCGAGAAGCAGAGATCGCGGTTGCTTGGAAGAGGCGAAGAACGAAGCCGCAAAGAAGCGGGCTTGTGTGCGAAGCCTTCCGACTGCTGGAGGACGGTGGCTGCCGCTCTCCTGCCTGTTGAATTCACTCTCGGCAAGCGAATGGAAAGCGTTCCAGGACAACGTGCCTGAGTTTTGACTTGGTCCTGATGCGTCCCACCTTGGCAAGTCTTGCTCGTCGCCAGAGGCTCCGAGATGCACAGAAGACGGTGGCAGCTGCTGAAAAGAAGGGCAGCGGTGAGTTTGTCGACAAGCAAGAACATAGGCAGCTGCCTGTGCTTGGGAAGGAGCAGCTGCCTGGTTTTGGCAATTGCCTTCACAGCGCCCAGAAGCCCGGTGCTCTGCTGCTTTGTTTTTCGCAGTCAGTCAATTGCACACTAGTGAAGCTGAGCCAGGCTCTTCAGCTTTGCTGCTTTTGAGCATCTGTGCTCCACTTATGCTCTATGACATCTCTCGAGGTTGTTTGCCTCGGCCAGGCTGGAAAGTGCCCGCTAGTACACAGAGCTGGGCAGGAGAGGGCAGAGAGCACTTCCATCTGACAGCAGGTTGCAGATTGCCTCGGAAAGAGCCGTGTCCTTGGAATGTGCAGCAAATCCTCTTTCTTTGCAAACCGCCGTTAGTGTGCAGTGCAGGTACGCTCTCCCCTTGCCAACTGGAGTGGGAAAGCTTTTCACTAAGCTAGAGATGACTAGAGAAGCAGAAGCGCGGCTCCGGAGCTATCCGGAGGGAAGTGCCGCTTCCCGGCGTCTTTTGGCTTGAAGAGGCGCTCCGGAGCGCTGCGCTGCCGCTCTACTGAGCTGTGCGGAAATTAGCCGCTTCTTCGCCTCCGAGAAGCAGAGATCGCGGTTGCTTGGAAGAGGCGAAAAACGAAGCCGCAAAGAAGCGGGCTTGTGTGCGAAGCCTTCAGACTGCTGGAGGACGGTGGCTGCCGCTCTCCTGCCTGTTGAATTCACTCTCGGCAAGCGAATGGAAAGCGTTCCAGGACAACTTGCCTGGGTTTTGACTTGGTCCTGATGCCTCCCACCTTGGCAAGTCTTGCTCGTCGCCAGAGGCTCCGAGATGCACAGAAGACGGTGGCAGCTGCTGAAAAGAAGGGCAGCGGTGAGTTTGTCGACAAGCAAGAACATAGGCAGCTGCCTGTGCTTGGGAAGGAGCAGCTGCCTGGTTTTGGCAATTGCCTTCACAGCGCCCAGAAGCCCGGTGCTGTGCTGCTTTGTTTTTCGCAGTCAGTCAATTGCACACTAGTGAAGCTAAGCCAGGCTCTTCAGCTTTGCTGCTTTTGAGCATCTGTGCTCCACTTATGCTCTGTGACATCTCTCGAGGTTGTTTGCCTCGGCCAGGCTGGAAAGTGCCCGCTAGTACCTAGAGCTGGGCAGGAGAGGGCAGAGAGCACTTCCATCTGACAGCAGGTTGCAGATTGCCTCGGAAAGAGCCGTGTCCTTGGAATGTGCAGCAAATCCTCTTTCTTTGCAAACCGCGGTTAGTGTGCAGTGCAGGTACACTCTCCCCTTGCCAAATGGAGTGGGAAAGCTTTTCGCTAAGCTAGAGACGACTAGAGAAGCAGAAGCGCGGCTCCGGAGCTATCCGGAGGAAAGTGCCGCTTCCCGGCGTCTTTCGGCTTGAAGCGGCGCTCCGGAGCGCTCCGCTGGCGCTCTACTGAGCTGTGAACGAATTAGCCGCTTCTGCGCCTCCGAGAAGCAGAGATCGCGGTTGCTTGGAAGAGGCGAAGAACGAAGCCGCAAAGAAGCGGGCTTGTGTGCGAAGCCTTCAGACTGCTGGAGGACGGTGGCTGCCGCTCTCCTGCCTCTTGAATTCACTCTCGGCAAGCGAATGGAAAGCGTTCCAGGACAACTTGCCTGGGTTTTTACTTGGTCCTGATGCCTCCCACCTTGGCAAGTCTTGCTCGTCGCCAGAGGCTCCGAGATGCACAGAAGACGGTGGCAGCTGCTGAAAAGAAGGGCAGCGGTGAGTTTGTCGACAAGCAAGAACATAGGCAGCTGCCTGTGCTTGGGAAGGAGCAGCTGCCTGGTTTTGGCAATTGCCTTCACAGCGCCCAGAAGCCCGGTGCTCTGCTGCTTTGTTTTTCGCAGTCAGTCAATTGCACACTAGTGAAGCTGAGCCAGGCTCTTCAGCTTTGCTGCTTTTGAGCATCTGTGCTCCACTTATGCTCTGTGACTTCTCTCGAGGTTGTTTGCCTCGGCCAGGCTGGAAAGTGCCCGCTAGTACACAGAGCTGGGCAGGAGAGGGCAGAGAGCACTTCCATCTGACAGCAGGTTGCAGATTGCCTCGGAAAGAGCCGTGTCCTTGGAATGTGCAGCAAATCCTCTTTCTTTGCAAACCGCGGTTAGTGTGCAGTGCAGGTACACTCTCCCCTTGCCAAATGGAGTGGGAAAGCTTTTCGCTAAGCTAGAGACGACTAGAGAAGCAGAAGCGCGGCTCCGGAGCTATCCGGAGGAAAGTGCCGCTTCCCGGCGTCTTTCGGCTTGAAGCGGCGCTCCGGAGCGCTCCGCTGGCGCTCTACTGAGCTGTGAACGAATTAGCCGCTTCTGCGCCTCCGAGAAGCAGAGATCGCGGTTGCTTGGAAGAGGCGAAGAACGAAGCCGCAAAGAAGCGGGCTTGTGTGCGAAGCCTTCAGACTGCTGGAGGACGGTGGCTGCCGCTCTCCTGCCTCTTGAATTCACTCTCGGCAAGCGAATGGAAAGCGTTCCAGGACAACTTGCCTGGGTTTTTACTTGGTCCTGATGCCTCCCACCTTGGCAAGTCTTGCTCGTCGCCAGAGGCTCCGAGATGCACAGAAGACGGTGGCAGCTGCTGAAAAGAAGGGCAGCGGTGAGTTTGTCGACAAGCAAGAACATAGGCAGCTGCCTGTGCTTGGGAAGGAGCAGCTGCCTGGTTTTGGCAATTGCCTTCACAGCGCCCAGAAGCCCGGTGCTCTGCTGCTTTGTTTTTCGCAGTCAGTCAATTGCACACTAGTGAAGCTGAGCCAGGCTCTTCAGCTTTGCTGCTTTTGAGCATCTGTGCTCCACTTATGCTCTGTGACTTCTCTCGAGGTTGTTTGCCTCGGCCAGGCTGGAAAGTGCCCGCTAGTACACAGAGCTGGGCAGGAGAGGGCAGAGAGCACTTCCATCTGACAGCAGGTTGCAGATTGCCTCGGAAAGAGCCGTGTCCTTGGAATGTGCAGCAAATCCTCTTTCTTTGCAAACCGCGGTTAGTGTGCAGTGCAGGTACGCTCTCCCCTTGCCAAATGGAGTGGGAAAGCTTTTCGCTAAGCTAGAGATGACTAGAGAAGCAGAAGCGCGGCTCCGGAGCTATCCGGAGGGAAGTTCCGCTTCCCAGTGTATTTCGGCTTGAAGCGGCGCTCCGGAGCGCTCCGCTGCCGCTCTACTGAGCTGTGCGCGAATTAGCCGCTTCTTCGCCTCTGAGAGGCAGAGATCGCGGTTGCTTGGAAGAGGCGAAGAACGAAGCCGCAAAGAAGCGGGCTTGTGTGCGAAGCCTTCCGACTGCTGGAGGACGGTGGCTGCCGCTCTCCTGCCTCTTGAATTCACTCTCGGCAAGCGAATGGAAAGCGTTCCAGGACAACTTGCCTGGGTTTTGACTTGGTCCTGATGCGTCCCACCTTGGCAAGTTTTGCTCGTCGCCAGAGGCTCCGAGATGCACAGAAGACGGTGGCAGCTGCTGAAAAGAAGGGCAGCGGTGAGTTTGTCGACAAGCAAGAACATAGGCAGCTGCCTGTGCTTGGGAAGGAGCAGCTGCCTGGTTTTGGCAATTGCCTTCACAGCGCCCAGAAGCCCGGTGCTCTGCTGCTTTGTTTTTCGCAGTCAGTCAATTGCACACTAGTGAAGCTGAGCCAGGCTCTTCAGCTTTGCTGCTTTTGAGCATCTGTGCTCCACTTATGCTCTATGACATCTCTCGAGGTTGTTTGCCTCGGCCAGGCTGGAAAGTGCCCGCTAGTACCTAGAGCTGGGCAGGAGAGGGCAGAGAGCACTTCCATCTGACAGCAGGTTGCAGATTGCCTCGGAAAGAGCCGTGTCCTTGGAATGTGCAGCAAATCCTCTTTCTTTGCAAACCGCGGTTAGTGTGCAGTGCAGGTACGCTCTCCCCTTGCCAAATGGAGTGGGAAAGCTTTTCACTAAGCTAGAGATGACTAGAGAAGCAGAAGCGCGGCTCCGGAGCTATCCGGAGGAAAGTGCCGCTTCCCAGTGTATTTCGGCTTGAAGCGGCGCTCCGGAGCGCTCCGCTGCCGCTCTACTGAGCTGTGCGCGAATTAGCCGCTTCTTCGCCTCTGAGAGGCAGAGATCGCGGTTGCTTGGAAGAGGCGAAGAACGAAGCCGCAAAGAAGCGGGCTTGTGTGCCAAGCCTTCAGACTGCCGGAGGACGGTGGCTGCCGCTCTCCTGCCTCTTGAATTCACTCTCGGCAAGCGAATGGAAAGCGTTCCAGGACAACTTGCCTGGGTTTTGACTTGGTCCTGATGCGTCCCACCTTGGCAAGTTTTGCTCGTCGCCAGAGGCTCCGAGATGCACAGAAGACGGTGGCAGCTGCTGAAAAGAAGGGCAGCGGTGAGTTTGTCGACAAGCAAGAACATAGGCAGCTGCCTGTGCTTGGGAAGGAGCAGCTGCCTGGTTTTGGCAATTGCCTTCACAGCGCCCAGAAGCCCGGTGCTCTGCTGCTTTGTTTTTCGCAGTCAGTCAATTGCACACTAGTGAAGCTGAGCCAGGCTCTTCATCTTTGCTGCTTTTGAGCATCTGTGCTCCACTTATGCTCTGTGACATCTCTGGAGGTTGTTTGCCTCGGCCAGGCTGGAAAGTGCCCGCTAGTACCTAGAGCTGGGCAGGAGAGGGTAGAGAGCACTTCCATCTGACAGCAGGTTGCAGATTGCCTCGGAAAGAGCTGTGTCCTTGGAATGTGCAGCAAATCCTCTTTCTTTGCAAACCGCGGTTAGTGTGCAGTGCAGGTACGCTCTCCCCTTGCCAAATGGAGTGGGAAAGCTTTTCGCTAAGCTAGAGACGACTAGAGAAGCAGAAGCGCGGCTCCGGAGCTATCCGGATGAAAGTGCCGCTTCCCGGCGTCTTTCGGCTTGAAGCGGCGCTCCGGAGCGCTCCGCTGCCGCTCTACTGAGCTGTGCGCGAATTAGCCGCTTCTTCGCCTCCGAGAAGCAGAGATCGCGGTTGCTTGGAAGAGGCGAAGAACGAAGCCGCAAAGAAGCGGGCTTGTGTGCCAAGCCTTCCGACTGCTGGAGGACGGTGGCTGCCGCTCTCCTGCCTCTTGAATTCACTCTCGGCAAGCGAATGGAAAGCGTTCCAGGACAACGTGCCTGAGTTTTTACTTGGTCCTGATGCCTCCCACCTTGGCAAGTTTTGCTCGTCGCCAGAGGCTCCGAGATGCACAGAAGACGGTGGCAGCTGCTGAAAAGAAGGGCAGCGGTGAGTTTGTCGACAAGCAAGAACATAGGCAGCTGCCTGTGCTTGGGAAGGAGCAGCTGCCTGGTTTTGGCAATTGCCTTCACAGCGCCCAGAAGCCCGGTGCTCTGCTGCTTTGTTTTTCGCAGTCAGTCAATTGCACACTAGTGAAGCTGAGCCAGGCTCTTCAGCTTTGCTGCTTTTGAGCATCTGTGCTCCACTTATGCTCTATGACATCTCTCGAGGTTGTTTGCCTCGGCCAGGCTGGAAAGTGCCCGCTAGTACACAGAGCTGGGCAGGAGAGGGCAGAGAGCACTTCCATCTGACAGCAGGTTGCAGATTGCCTCGGAAAGAGCCGTGTCCTTGGAATGTGCAGCAAATCCTCTTTCTTTGCAAACCGCGGTTAGTGTGCAGTGCAGGTACGCTCTCCCCTTGCCAAATGGAGTGGGAAAGCTTTTCACTAAGCTAGAGATGACTAGAGAAGCAGAAGCGCGGCTCCGGAGCTATCGGGAGGGAAGTGCCGCTTCCCGGCGTCTTTTGGCTTGAAGAGGCGCGCCGGAGCGCTCCGCTGCCGCTCTACTGAGCTGTGCGCGAATTAGCCGCTTCTTCGCCTCCGAGAAGCAGAGATCGCGGTTGCTTGGAAGAGGCGAAAAACGAAGCCGCAAAGAAGCGGGCTTGTGTGCGAAGCCTTCAGACTGCTGGAGGACGGTGGCTGCCGCTCTCCTGCCTGTTGAATTCACTCTCGGCAAGCGAATGGAAAGCGTTCCAGGACAACTTGCCTGGGTTTTTACTTGGTCCTGATGCGTCCCACCTTGGCAAGTTTTGCTCGTCGCCAGAGGCTCCGAGATGCACAGAAGACGGTGGCAGCTGCTGAAAAGAAGGGCAGCGGTGAGTTTGTCGACAAGCAAGAACATAGGCAGCTGCCTGTGCTTGGGAAGGAGCAGCTGCCTGGTTTTGGCAATTGCCTTCACAGCGCCCAGAAGCCCGGTGCTCTGCTGCTTTGTTTTTCGCAGTCAGTCAATTGCACACTAGTGAAGCTAAGCCAGGCTCTTCAGCTTTGCTGCTTTTGAGCATCTGTGCTCCACTTATGCTCTGTGACATCTCTCGAGGTTGTTTGCCTCGGCCAGGCTGGAAAGTGCCCGCTAGTACCTAGAGCTGGGCAGGAGAGGGTAGAGAGCACTTCCATCTGACAGCAGGTTGCAGATTGCCTCGGAAAGAGCTGTGTCCTTGGAATGTGCAGCAAATCCTCTTTCTTTGCAAACCGCGGTTAGTGTGCAGTGCAGGTACGCTCTCCCCTTGCCAAATGGAGTGGGAAAGCTTTTCGCTAAGCTAGAGACGACTAGAGAAGCAGAAGCGCGGCTCCGGAGCTATCCGGATGAAAGTGCCGCTTCCCGGCGTCTTTCGGCTTGAAGCGGCGCTCCGGAGCGCTCCGCTGCCGCTCTACTGAGCTGTGCGCGAATTAGCCGCTTCTTCGCCTTCGAGAAGCAGAGATCGCGGTTGCTTGGAAGAGGCGAAGAACGAAGCCGCAAAGAAGCGGGCTTGTGTGCCAAGCCTTCCGACTGCTGGAGGACGGTGGCTGCCGCTCTCCTGCCTGTTGAATTCACTCTCGGCAAGCGAATGGAAAGCGTTCCAGGACAACGTGCCTGAGTTTTGACTTGGTCCTGATGCGTCCCACCTTGGCAAGTCTTGCTCGTCGCCAGAGGCTCCGAGATGCACAGAAGACGGTGGCAGCTGCTGAAAAGAAGGGCAGCGGTGAGTTTGTCGACAAGCAAGAACATAGGCAGCTGCCTGTGCTTGGGAAGGAGCAGCTGCCTGGTTTTGGCAATTGCCTTCACAGCGCCCAGAAGCCCGGTGCTCTGCTGCTTTGTTTTTCGCAGTCAGTCAATTGCACACTAGTGAAGCTGAGCCAGGCTCTTCAGCTTTGCTGCTTTTGAGCATCTGTGCTCCACTTATGCTCTATGACATCTCTCGAGGTTGTTTGCCTCGGCCAGGCTGGAAAGTGCCCGCTAGTACACAGAGCTGGGCAGGAGAGGGCAGAGAGCACTTCCATCTGACAGCAGGTTGCAGATTGCCTCGGAAAGAGCCGTGTCCTTGGAATGTGCAGCAAATCCTCTTTCTTTGCAAACCGCCGTTAGTGTGCAGTGCAGGTACGCTCTCCCCTTGCCAAATGGAGTGGGAAAGCTTTTCACTAAGCTAGAGATGACTAGAGAAGCAGAAGCGCGGCTCCGGAGCTATCCGGAGGGAAGTGCCGCTTCCCGGCGTCTTTTGGCTTGAAGAGGCGCTCCGGAGCGCTGCGCTGCCGCTCTACTGAGCTGTGCGGAAATTAGCCGCTTCTTCGCCTCCGAGAAGCAGAGATCGCGGTTGCTTGGAAGAGGCGAAAAACGAAGCCGCAAAGAAGCGGGCTTGTGTGCGAAGCCTTCAGACTGCTGGAGGACGGTGGCTGCCGCTCTCCTGCCTGTTGAATTCACTCTCGGCAAGCGAATGGAAAGCGTTCCAGGACAACTTGCCTGGGTTTTGACTTGGTCCTGATGCCTCCCACCTTGGCAAGTCTTGCTCGTCGCCAGAGGCTCCGAGATGCACAGAAGACGGTGGCAGCTGCTGAAAAGAAGGGCAGCGGTGAGTTTGTCGACAAGCAAGAACATAGGCAGCTGACTGTGCTTGGGAAGGAGCAGCTGCCTGGTTTTGGCAATTGCCTTCACAGCGCCCAGAAGCCCGGTGCTCTGCTGCTTTGTTTTTCGCAGTCAGTCAATTGCACACTAGTGAAGCTAAGCCAGGCTCTTCAGCTTTGCTGCTTTTGAGCATCTGTGCTCCACTTATGCTCTGTGACATCTCTCGAGGTTGTTTGCCTCGGCCAGGCTGGAAAGTGCCCGCTAGTACCTAGAGCTGGGCAGGAGAGGGCAGAGAGCACTTCCATCTGACAGCAGGTTGCAGATTGCCTCGGAAAGAGCCGTGTCCTTGGAATGTGCAGCAAATCCTCTTTCTTTGCAAACCGCGGTTAGTGTGCAGTGCAGGTACACTCTCCCCTTGCCAAATGGAGTGGGAAAGCTTTTCGCTAAGCTAGAGACGACTAGAGAAGCAGAAGCGCGGCTCCGGAGCTATCCGGAGGAAAGTGCCGCTTCCCGGCGTCTTTCGGCTTGAAGCGGCGCTCCGGAGCGCTCCGCTGGCGCTCTACTGAGCTGTGAACGAATTAGCCGCTTCTGCGCCTCCGAGAAGCAGAGATCGCGGTTGCTTGGAAGAGGCGAAGAACGAAGCCGCAAAGAAGCGGGCTTGTGTGCGAAGCCTTCAGACTGCTGGAGGACGGTGGCTGCCGCTCTCCTGCCTCTTGAATTCACTCTCGGCAAGCGAATGGAAAGCGTTCCAGGACAACTTGCCTGGGTTTTTACTTGGTCCTGATGCCTCCCACCTTGGCAAGTCTTGCTCGTCGCCAGAGGCTCCGAGATGCACAGAAGACGGTGGCAGCTGCTGAAAAGAAGGGCAGCGGTGAGTTTGTCGACAAGCAAGAACATAGGCAGCTGACTGTGCTTGGGAAGGAGCAGCTGCCTGGTTTTGGCAATTGCCTTCACAGCGCCCAGAAGCCCGGTGCTCTGCTGCTTTGTTTTTCGCAGTCAGTCAATTGCACACTAGTGAAGCTGAGCCAGGCTCTTCAGCTTTGCTGCTTTTGAGCATCTGTGCTCCACTTATGCTCTGTGACTTCTCTCGAGGTTGTTTGCCTCGGCCAGGCTGGAAAGTGCCCGCTAGTACACAGAGCTGGGCAGGAGAGGGCAGAGAGCACTTCCATCTGACAGCAGGTTGCAGATTGCCTCGGAAAGAGCCGTGTCCTTGGAATGTGCAGCAAATCCTCTTTCTTTGCAAACCGCGGTTAGTGTGCAGTGCAGGTACGCTCTCCCCTTGCCAAATGGAGTGGGAAAGCTTTTCGCTAAGCTAGAGATGACTAGAGAAGCAGAAGCGCGGCTCCGGAGCTATCCGGAGGGAAGTTCCGCTTCCCAGTGTATTTCGGCTTGAAGCGGCGCTCCGGAGCGCTCCGCTGCCGCTCTACTGAGCTGTGCGCGAATTAGCCGCTTCTTCGCCTCTGAGAGGCAGAGATCGCGGTTGCTTGGAAGAGGCGAAGAACGAAGCCGCAAAGAAGCGGGCTTGTGTGCGAAGCCTTCCGACTGCTGGAGGACGGTGGCTGCCGCTCTCCTGCCTGTTGAATTCACTCTCGGCAAGCGAATGGAAAGCGTTCCAGGACAACTTGCCTGGGTTTTGACTTGGTCCTGATGCGTCCCACCTTGGCAAGTTTTGCTCGTCGCCAGAGGCTCCGAGATGCACAGAAGACGGTGGCAGCTGCTGAAAAGAAGGGCAGCGGTGAGTTTGTCGACAAGCAAGAACATAGGCAGCTGCCTGTGCTTGGGAAGGAGCAGCTGCCTGGTTTTGGCAATTGCCTTCACAGCGCCCAGAAGCCCGGTGCTCTGCTGCTTTGTTTTTCGCAGTCAGTCAATTGCACACTAGTGAAGCTGAGCCAGGCTCTTCAGCTTTGCTGCTTTTGAGCATCTGTGCTCCACTTATGCTCTATGACATCTCTCGAGGTTGTTTGCCTCGGCCAGGCTGGAAAGTGCCCGCTAGTACCTAGAGCTGGGCAGGAGAGGGCAGAGAGCACTTCCATCTGACAGCAGGTTGCAGATTGCCTCGGAAAGAGCCGTGTCCTTGGAATGTGCAGCAAATCCTCTTTCTTTGCAAACCGCGGTTAGTGTGCAGTGCAGGTACGCTCTCCCCTTGCCAAATGGAGTGGGAAAGCTTTTCACTAAGCTAGAGATGACTAGAGAAGCAGAAGCGCGGCTCCGGAGCTATCCGGAGGAAAGTGCCGCTTCCCAGTGTATTTCGGCTTGAAGCGGCGCTCCGGAGCGCTCCGCTGCCGCTCTACTGAGCTGTGCGCGAATTAGCCGCTTCTTCGCCTCTGAGAGGCAGAGATCGCGGTTGCTTGGAAGAGGCGAAGAACGAAGCCGCAAAGAAGCGGGCTTGTGTGCCAAGCCTTCAGACTGCCGGAGGACGGTGGCTGCCGCTCTCCTGCCTCTTGAATTCACTCTCGGCAAGCGAATGGAAAGCGTTCCAGGACAACTTGCCTGGGTTTTGACTTGGTCCTGATGCGTCCCACCTTGGCAAGTTTTGCTCGTCGCCAGAGGCTCCGAGATGCACAGAAGACGGTGGCAGCTGCTGAAAAGAAGGGCAGCGGTGAGTTTGTCGACAAGCAAGAACATAGGCAGCTGCCTGTGCTTGGGAAGGAGCAGCTGCCTGGTTTTGGCAATTGCCTTCACAGCGCCCAGAAGCCCGGTGCTCTGCTGCTTTGTTTTTCGCAGTCAGTCAATTGCACACTAGTGAAGCTGAGCCAGGCTCTTCATCTTTGCTGCTTTTGAGCATCTGTGCTCCACTTATGCTCTGTGACATCTCTGGAGGTTGTTTGCCTCGGCCAGGCTGGAAAGTGCCCGCTAGTACCTAGAGCTGGGCAGGAGAGGGTAGAGAGCACTTCCATCTGACAGCAGGTTGCAGATTGCCTCGGAAAGAGCTGTGTCCTTGGAATGTGCAGCAAATCCTCTTTCTTTGCAAACCGCGGTTAGTGTGCAGTGCAGGTACGCTCTCCCCTTGCCAAATGGAGTGGGAAAGCTTTTCGCTAAGCTAGAGACGACTAGAGAAGCAGAAGCGCGGCTCCGGAGCTATCCGGATGAAAGTGCCGCTTCCCGGCGTCTTTCGGCTTGAAGCGGCGCTCCGGAGCGCTGCGCTGCCGCTCTACTGAGCTGTGCGCGAATTAGCCGCTTCTTCGCCTCCGAGAAGCAGAGATCGCGGTTGCTTGGAAGAGGCGAAGAACGAAGCCGCAAAGAAGCGGGCTTGTGTGCCAAGCCTTCCGACTGCTGGAGGACGGTGGCTGCCGCTCTCCTGCCTCTTGAATTCACTCTCGGCAAGCGAATGGAAAGCGTTCCAGGACAACGTGCCTGAGTTTTTACTTGGTCCTGATGCCTCCCACCTTGGCAAGTTTTGCTCGTCGCCAGAGGCTCCGAGATGCACAGAAGACGGTGGCAGCTGCTGAAAAGAAGGGCAGCGGTGAGTTTGTCGACAAGCAAGAACATAGGCAGCTGCCTGTGCTTGGGAAGGAGCAGCTGCCTGGTTTTGGCAATTGCCTTCACAGCGCCCAGAAGCCCGGTGCTCTGCTGCTTTGTTTTTCGCAGTCAGTCAATTGCACACTAGTGAAGCTGAGCCAGGCTCTTCAGCTTTGCTGCTTTTGAGCATCTGTGCTCCACTTATGCTCTATGACATCTCTCGAGGTTGTTTGCCTCGGCCAGGCTGGAAAGTGCCCGCTAGTACACAGAGCTGGGCAGGAGAGGGCAGAGAGCACTTCCATCTGACAGCAGGTTGCAGATTGCCTCGGAAAGAGCCGTGTCCTTGGAATGTGCAGCAAATCCTCTTTCTTTGCAAACCGCGGTTAGTGTGCAGTGCAGGTACGCTCTCCCCTTGCCAAATGGAGTGGGAAAGCTTTTCGCTAAGCTAGAGATGACTAGAGAAGCAGAAGCGCGGCTCCGGAGCTATCCGGAGGGAAGTTCCGCTTCCCAGTGTATTTCGGCTTGAAGCGGCGCTCCGGAGCGCTCCGCTGCCGCTCTACTGAGCTGTGCGCGAATTAGCCGCTTCTTCGCCTCTGAGAGGCAGAGATCGCGGTTGCTTGGAAGAGGCGAAGAACGAAGCCGCAAAGAAGCGGGCTTGTGTGCCAAGCCTTCCGACTGCTGGAGGACGGTGGCTGCCGCTCTCCTGCCTCTTGAATTCACTCTCGGCAAGCGAATGGAAAGCGTTCCAGGACAACTTGCCTGGGTTTTGACTTGGTCCTGATGCGTCCCACCTTGGCAAGTTTTGCTCGTCGCCAGAGGCTCCGAGATGCACAGAAGACGGTGGCAGCTGCTGAAAAGAAGGGCAGCGGTGAGTTTGTCGACAAGCAAGAACATAGGCAGCTGCCTGTGCTTGGGAAGGAGCAGCTGCCTGGTTTTGGCAATTGCCTTCACAGCGCCCAGAAGCCCGGTGCTCTGCTGCTTTGTTTTTCGCAGTCAGTCAATTGCACACTAGTGAAGCTGAGCCAGGCTCTTCAGCTTTGCTGCTTTTGAGCATCTGTGCTCCACTTATGCTCTATGACATCTCTCGAGGTTGTTTGCCTCGGCCAGGCTGGAAAGTGCCCGCTAGTACCTAGAGCTGGGCAGGAGAGGGCAGAGAGCACTTCCATCTGACAGCAGGTTGCAGATTGCCTCGGAAAGAGCCGTGTCCTTGGAATGTGCAGCAAATCCTCTTTCTTTGCAAACCGCGGTTAGTGTGCAGTGCAGGTACGCTCTCCCCTTGCCAAATGGAGTGGGAAAGCTTTTCACTAAGCTAGAGATGACTAGAGAAGCAGAAGCGCGGCTCCGGAGCTATCCGGAGGAAAGTGCCGCTTCCCAGTGTATTTCGGCTTGAAGCGGCGCTCCTGAGCGCTCCGCTGCCGCTCTACTGAGCTGTGCGCGAATTAGCCGCTTCTTCGCCTCTGAGAGGCAGAGATCGCGGTTGCTTGGAAGAGGCGAAGAACGAAGCCGCAAAGAAGCGGGCTTGTGTGCCAAGCCTTCAGACTGCCGGAGGACGGTGGCTGCCGCTCTCCTGCCTCTTGAATTCACTCTCGGCAAGCGAATGGAAAGCGTTCCAGGACAACTTGCCTGGGTTTTGACTTGGTCCTGATGCGTCCCACCTTGGCAAGTTTTGCTCGTCGCCAGAGGCTCCGAGATGCACAGAAGACGGTGGCAGCTGCTGAAAAGAAGGGCAGCGGTGAGTTTGTCGACAAGCAAGAACATAGGCAGCTGCCTGTGCTTGGGAAGGAGCAGCTGCCTGGTTTTGGCAATTGCCTTCACAGCGCCCAGAAGCCCGGTGCTCTGCTGCTTTGTTTTTCGCAGTCAGTCAAATTGCACACTAGTGAAGCTGAGCCAGGCTCTTCAGCTTTGCTGCTTTTGAGCATCTGTGCTCCACTTATGCTCTGTGACATCTCTGGAGGTTGTTTGCCTCGGCCAGGCTGGAAAGTGCCCGCTAGTACACAGAGCTGGGCAGGGAGAGGGCAGAGAGCACTTCCATCTGACAGCAGGTTGCAGATTGCCTCGGAAAGAGCCGTGTCCTTGGAATGTGCAGCAAATCCTCTTTCTTTGCAAACCGCGGTTAGTGTGCAGTGCAGGTACGCTCTCCCCTTGCCAAATGGGAGTGGGAAAGCTTTTCGCTAAGCTAGAGATGACTAGAGAAGCAGAAGCGCGGCTCCGGAGCTATCCGGAGGAAAGTGCCGCTTCCCGGCGTCTTTCGGCTTGAAGCGGCGCTCCGGAGCGCTGCGCTGCCGCTCTACTGAGCTGTGCGCGAATTAGCCGCTTCTTCGCCTCTGAGAAGCAGAGATCGCGGTTGCTTGGAAGAGGCGAAGAACGAAGCCGCAAAGAAGCGGGCTTGTGTGCCAAGCCTTCCGACTGCTGGAGGGACGGTGGCTGCCGCTCTCCTGCCTCTTGAATTCACTCTCGGCAAGCGAATGGAAGCGTTCCAGGACAACTTCCTGGGTTTTGACTTGGTCCTGATGCGTCCCACCTTGGCAAGTCTTGCTCGTCGCCAGAGGCTCCGAGATGCACCGAAGACGTGGCAGCTGCTGAAAAGAAGGGCAGCGGTGAGTTTGTCGACAAGCAAGAACATAGGCAGTTGCCTGTGCTTGGGAAGGAGCAGCTGCCTGGTTTTGGCAATTGCCTTCACAGCGCCCAGAAGCCCGGTGCTCTGCTGCTTTGTTTTTCGCAGTCAGTCAATTGCACACTAGTCAAGCTGAGTCAGGCTTTCAGCTTTGCTGCTTTTGAGCATCTGTGCTCCACTTATGCTCTGTGACATCTCTCGAGGTTGTTTGCCTCGCCCAGGCTGGCAAGTGCCCGCTAGTACCTAGAGCTGGGCAGGAGAGGGCAGAGAGCACTTCCATCTGACAGCAGGTTGCAGATTGCCTCGGAAAGAGCCGTGTCCTTGGAATGTGCAGCAAATCCTCTTTCTTTGCAAACCGCGGTTAGTGTGCAGTGCAGGTACGCTCTCCCCTTGCCAAATGGAGTGGGAAAGCTTTTCGCTAAGCTAGAGATGACTAGAGAAGCAGAAGCGCGGCTCCGGAGCTATCCGGAGGAAAGTGCCGCTTCCCGGCGTCTTTCGGCTTGAAGCGGCGCTCGGAGCGCTGCGCTGCCGCTCTACTGAGCTGTGCGCGAATAGCCGCTCTTCGCCTCCGAGAAGCAGAGATCGCGGTTGCTTGGAAGAGGCGAAGAACGAAGCCGCAAAGAAGCGGGCTTGTGTGCCAAGCCTTCCGACTGCCGGAGGACGGTGGCTGCCGCTCTCCTGCCTCTTGAATTCACTCTCGGCAAGCGAATGGAAAGCGTTCCAGGACAACTTGCCTGGGTTTTGACTTGGTCCTGATGCGTCCCACCTTGGCAAGTTTTGCTCGTCGCCAGAGGCTCCGAGATGCACAGAAGACGGTGGCAGCTGCTGAAAAGAAGGGCAGCGGTGAGTTTGTCGACAAGCAAGAACATAGGCAGCTGCCTGTGCTTGGGAAGGAGCAGCTGCCTGGTTTTGGCAATTGCCTTCACAGCGCCCAGAAGCCCGGTGCTCTGCTGCTTTGTTTTTCGCAGTCAGTCAATTGCACACTAGTGAAGCTGAGCCAGGCTCTTCATCTTTGCTGCTTTTGAGCATCTGTGCTCCACTTAGGCTCTGTGACATCTCTGGAGGTTGTTTGCCTCGGCCAGGCTGGAAAGTGCCCGCTAGTACCTAGAGCTGGGCAGGAGAGGGCAGAGAGCACTTCCATCTGACAGCAGGTTGCAGATTGCCTCGGAAAGAGCCGTGTCCTTGGAATGTGCAGCAAATCCTCTTTCTTTGCAAACCGCGGTTAGTGTGCAGTGCAGGTACGCTCTCCCCTTGCCAACTGGAGTGGGAAAGCTTTTCGCTAAGCTTAGAGATGACTAGAGAAGCAGAAGCACGGCTCCGGAGCTATCCGGAGGAAAGTGTCCGTTTCCCGGCGTCTTTCGGCTTGAAGCGGCGCTCCGGAGCGCTCCGCTGCCGCTCTACTGAGCTGTGCGCGAATTAGCCGCTTCTTCGCCTCTGAGAGGCAGAGATCGCGGT
Source organism: Anomalospiza imberbis (assembly GCF_031753505.1). Taxonomy (NCBI): domain Eukaryota; kingdom Metazoa; phylum Chordata; class Aves; order Passeriformes; family Viduidae; genus Anomalospiza; species Anomalospiza imberbis. The sequence goes on along the minus strand of NW_027099553.1, from coordinate 2,926 downwards.
TGCTTGGAAGAGGCGAAGAACGAAGCCGCAAAGAAGCTGGCTTGTGTGCGAAGCCATCAGACTGCCGGAGGACGGTGGCTGCCGCTCTCCTGCCTCTTGAATTCACTCTCGGCAAGCGAATGGAAAGCGTTCCAGGACAACGTGCCTGTGTCTTTATTTGGTCCTGATGCGTCCCACCTTGGCAAGTTTTGCTCGTCGCCAGAGGCTCCGAGATGCACAGAAGACGGTGGCAGCTGTGAAAAGAAGGGCAGCGGTGAGTTTGTCGACAAGCAAGAACATAGGCAGCTGCCTGTGCTTGGGAAGGAGCAGCTGCCTGGTTTTGGCATTGCCTTCACAGCGCCCAGAAGCCCGGTGCTCTGCTGCTTTGTTTTTCGCAGTCAGTCAAATGCACACTAGTCAAGCTGAGTCAGGCTTTTCAGCTTTGCTGCTTTTGAGCATCTGTGCTCACTTATGCTCTGTGACATCTCTCGAGGTTGTTTGCCTCGCCAGGCTGGCAAGTGCCCGCTAGTACCTAGAGCTGGGCAGGAGAGGGCAGAGAGCACTTCCATCTGACAGCAGGGTTGCAGATTGCCTCGGAAAGAGCCGTGTCCTTGGAATGTGCAGCAAATCCTCTTTCTTTGCAAACCGAGGTTAGTGTGCAGTGCAGGTACACTCTCCCCTTGCCAAATGGAGTGGGAAAGCTTTTCGCTAAGATAGAGACGACTAGAAGAAGCAGAAGCGCGGCTCCGGAGCTATCCGGAGGGAAGTGTCGCTTCCCGGCGTCTTTTGGCTTGAAGCGGCGCTCCGGAGCGCTCCGCTGGCGCTCTACTGAGCTGTGAAACGAATTAGCCGCTTCTTCGCCTCCGAGAAGCAGAGATCGCGGTTGCTTGGAAGAGGCGAAGAACGAAGCCGCAAAGAAGCGGGCTTGTGTGCGAAGCCTTCCGACTGCTGGAGGACGGAGGCTGCCGCTCTCCTGCCTCTTGAATTCACTCTCGGCAAGCGAATGGAAAGCGTTCCAGGACAACTTGCCTGGGTTTTGACTTGGTCCTGATGCGTCCCACCTTGGCAAGTCTTGCTCGTCGCCAGAGGCTCCGAGATGCACAGAAGACGGTGGGCAGCTGCTGAAAAGAAGGGCAGCGGTGAGTTTGTCGACAAGCAAGAACATAGGCAGCTGCCTGTGCTTGGGAAGGAGCAGCTGCCTGGTTTTGGCAATTGCCTTCACAGCGCCCAGAAGCCCGGTGCTCTGCTGCTTTGTTTTTCGCAGTCAGTCAATTGCACACTAGTGAAGCTGAGCCAGGCTCTTCATCTTTGCTGCTTTTGAGCATCTGTGCTCCACTTAGGCTCTGTGACATCTCTCGAGGTTGTTTGCCTCGGCCAGGCTGGAAAGTGCCCGCTAGTACACAGAGCTGGGCAGGAGAGGGCAGAGAGCACTTCCATCTGACAGCAGGTTGCAGATTGCCTCGAAAGAGCCGTGTCCTTGGAATGTGCAGCAAATCCTCTTTCTTTGCAAACCGCGGTTAGTGTGCAGTGCAGGTAGGCTCTCCCCCTTGCCAAATGGAGTGGGAAAGCTTTTCGCTAAGCTAGAGATGACTAGAGAAGCAGAAGCGCGGCTCCGGAGCTATCCGGAGGAAAGTGCCGCTTCCCGGCGTCTTTCGGCTTGAAGCGGCGCTCCGGAGCGCTCCGCTGCCGCTCTACTGAGCTGTGCGCGAATTAGCCGCTTCTTCGCCTCCGAGAAGCAGAGATCGCGGTTGCTTGGAAGAGGCGAAGAACGAAGCCGCAAAGAAGCGGGCTTGTGTGCGAAGCCTTCAGACTGCCGGAGGACGGTGGCTGCCGCTCTCCTGCCTCTTGAATTCACTCTCGGGCAAGCGAATGGAAAGCGTTCCAGGACAACGTGCCTGGGTTTTTACTTGGTCCTGATGCGTCCCACCTTGGCAAGTTTTGCTCGTCGCCAGAGGCTCCGAGATGCACAGAAGACGGTGGCAGCTGTTGAAAAGAAGGGCAGCGGTGAGTTTGTCGACAAGCAAGAACATAGGCAGCTGCCTGTGCTTGGGAAGGAGCAGCTGCCTGGTTTTGGCAATTGCCTTCACAGCGCCCAGAAGCCCGGTGCTCTGCTGCTTTGTTTTTCGCAGTCAGTCAATTGCACACTAGTGAAGCTGAGCCAGGCTCTTCATCTTTGCTGCTTTGAGCATCTGTGCTCCACTTATGCTCTGTGACATCTCTCGAGGTTGTTTGCCTCGGCCAGGCTGGAAAGTGCCCGCTAGTACCTAGAGCTGGGCAGGAGAGGGTAGAGAGCACTTCCATCTGACAGCAGGTTGCAGATTGCCTCGGAAAGAGCTGTGTCCTTGGATGTGCAGCAAATCCTCTTTCTTTGCAAACCGCGGTTAGTGTGCAGTGCAGGTACGCTCTCCCCTTGCCAAATGGAGTGGGAAAGCTTTTCGCTAAGCTAGAGACGACTAGAGAAGCAGAAGCGCGGCTCCGGAGCTATCCGGATGAAAGTGCCGCTTCCCGGCGTCTTTTCGGCTTGAAGCGGCGCTCCGGAGCGCTCCGCTGCCGCTCTACTGAGCTGTGCGCGAATTAGCCGCTTCTTCGCCTCCGAGAAGCAGAGATCGCGGTTGCTTGGAAGAGGCGAAGAACGAAGCCGCAAAGAAGCGGGCTTGTGTGCCAAGCCTTCCGACTGCTGGAGGACGGTGGCTGCCGCTCTCCTGCCTCTTGAATTCACTCTCGGCAAGCGAATGGAAAGCGTTCCAGGACAACGTGCCTGAGTTTTTACTTGGTCCTGATGCGTCCCACCTTGTCAAGTTTTGCTCGTCGCCAGAGGCTCCGAGATGCACAGAAGACGGTGGCAGCTGCTGAAAAGAAGGGCAGCGGTGAGTTTGTCGACAAGCAAGAACATAGGCAGCTGCCTGTGCTTGGGAAGGAGCAGCTGCCTGGTTTTGGCAATTGCCTT